>NW_027109191.1:103998-106008 GCF_000696795.3 Halyomorpha halys | reverse complement strand
ATATTGGTATAGGAATTTTATTTTTTATTGTAAATAATTTTCCATATTGTTTCTATATATGTTATATTCTGCAGTATAAGTTTACGAGGATTGTTCGTAAACTAGCGGGGGGGGGGGATTTACAGTCAGCTGGTATTTCGATGAGCAGATCAGCTGATCATGTGTATATATAAAGATGTGCTGAACCCAATAAAGCTATAAATATGTTACAGCAGTTCAAACGTGTTACATCTTATTCCTTCTTCTCTTTTTTGACATTTTGCTTTCGCCAATACTTAACTTATATATATAAAGTAAGAAGCTCTTTGATTGGTGTGTATTTTTTCAGTACACAGGTACAAGTTAATAGATTATTAGGTAAGAACATAAATGATCTAAATGAAAAAAAAAGACAATTTTTACTTGAACTGAAAGGTTGATATCGATTCATTATTATGTACTATTTTGTTTATTTCTGAAAAAGTTAGGGAGTATCAAGAGTTCTGTTGAGATTATTGTATAAATATTCTTAAGAAATGCAATAGGTACTTTGGAATCCAGTGGAACTATCTAATAACTTCTATAACTAACTTCTGGTTTTAGCTCAGTATTATTTCTTCGTGATTATAGTAATTAAATTAATTAAAATAGTTTAATAACAGTTTTCTGCGCTGTGTATCATAAGCAGCCTGTAATACTACACTCGATTCGAATGAATGAATAATACCGATAGTGTTGAATTTTTTTTTCGAATTAGCTGGTATGAATTTATTGTACGTATAATCACGTAATGAAAATGGACACCAAGGAGGTTTGGTTTAAGATATTTATCAAACTGGTACAATACAAAGGGAACATAGTCCATGACATATTTCACAGCAATAATTCAGGGGCTAGAAGGTCTGCTTGACTGGAGTCATGAATAGATCATCCCGTGGAGACAGCTTCCCTGCTACTAAATAACCAACTGAATACCATCAAACCCTAATAATCTTTTCAGTAAACAATCACTGCTCTTAGTAAAGATGTTATTTATTTGATAATGTTCATCTCAAAGATCATGTTAATCCTCGTCTACCAGTGGAGCAATTAGTAAACAGAACAAAGCTTTCAAAACTTTGTTGTCTAAAATGAAAATAATTCGATTCTATCCTCTTATATAAATTATATTATATTGAATGTATTTCAAGTAAATTTATTCTCATCTACCAAACTTTAACTTTTGCTAAATACAGAGTTACATTCAAGGCTTAAATCAAATAATATGTTTTTAATTTCCCGCACTCATGCAAGACTTATTTGAATAATTGGTGACCACTGATTTTTTTTTTTTAATGAAGTCAATGATAAAAATAGAATCTCATTTTATGAAACTTTTGCCGTTTCATTTTTTTATACACAGCATGTTTCAAAATAACCGAAAATAACATTTTTTTATGTAATATTATCTTCAAATTGATTATAATAGTTGTTAATGAAAATTAAAACTGCTATTTTTAAGCATATAAACATATTTTATAACAGTGCAAATTTCCTCTTTTTTCTGAATCTTAGTTAAATATTTCATCTTATTGACTTGCAAACATAGCTTCATTATCATGCCAAAAGTTCTCTTAGGAGTATAAATTTTATTTGGATAATTGTTCATCTGTTAATTCAACTTCTGAGTACATCCTGGATCTTTCGTGTACTAGTGGCGCTCAAGAGTTATATAGAAACATCCTTCATCAACAATAAAGAATTAACTGTTGAAAAAAATATTAATAGGTATGTGAAAAATCATTTACGTTTTATTTTTGTCTCAGTTCGTTATGGATTTCTGAAGGTAAATTTCAAAGAACTAAACAGTTTTTGTTCAAGGCTTTTTTTTTTTAATAGTTTATTTATTGTTATTTACAACTGTATACACATATATACAACAAGTAAATTTGCTGTAGGTGACATAGTGACATGATAAAAACATGTGGAGAATCTACCCACTGATAGAACTCCAATAACATTTCTAGAGAAGATCTCGAGGCCATCTTCTTT
>NW_027109191.1:100122-103173 GCF_000696795.3 Halyomorpha halys | reverse complement strand
AGGAATTTACGGATCTTGTATAGCAGTCCTGGGTGCCAGACTCGATCAAAAGCCTGTTCTACATCAAGAAAGACTCCCGAGCAGTACATTCCGCGCGCCAATGAAGACGAGACAACATCTACCACACGATGGCATTGCTGGATAGTGGAGTGGGATGTTCGGAAACCAAACTGGTGATCTGGGATTATGTGGTTGGAATCAAGGATAGGGTACAGGCGTCTTAAGATGAGTTTCTCAATGATTTTGCCCATGATAGGTAACAAGGTAGGCGATAGGAAGGTAGGAGGATGGGTATTCAGGTGGCTTTTGAGGTTTGGGAATCATTTTGATTATGGATAATTTCCATGGGTCAGGAAAGTAAGTGGATTTGAGTACAGCATTGTGTATGTAGGTGAGGAATAGAACGGATTTTCGAGGAAGATTTTTTAGAATATTGGATGTAATTAGGTCATGACCGGGAGCTTTGCGGGTAGGTAACTTCTGAATGATGTTGGATATTTCTGAAGGATGAAATGCTTTAGGAGGAAGGGTCATTGGGAGTGGAATGTTTAATTCTTCTTCAATGTATTCGATGTGGGTAGGATTAAGAATGTCATGGTGTGGGTCAAATGTTTTTGAAAGGTGCTGACCGAATACCTGAGTTTTTTCATCGTCCGATTTAGTCCATGTTTGTGATTCAGTAAGAAGAGGGTGATTACAATTTTTGAAGTTAAGGAGCTTCTTAGTGGCCGTCCATAAGGATTTGTCAGTAGTCATGAGGTTTTGAGTTAAGTTAGTTAAATTTAGTATTTTCAATTTTTTAAGTTCTGTTTTGAGTTTGTTTGTTAATGTAGTATAATATGTTTTATCAGTGGGGTATCTAGTCCTGTGCCACTTCGCTCTTGCTCTGCGTTTTTCCTTTAATAAGATGGGAATGTGCTGTGGCAAGTTAGTACGTATAATATTAACAATTTTACTGGTCGTCGTGTTGTCGTATATGCAAATTCTTATAGAGTCTGTGAAGTTTTTTATTGCTTCTTCAATGTCATGTTTAGTTTTAAGTGGAGTTTTTAAGTCCAGTTTGTTTTCCAAATCATTACGAAATTTGTCCCAGTCAACTTGTCCTTTAATCAATGAGGGAGGAGAGGGCTTAGGAACGAAGCTCGAATGTAAGGAAAGGATAACTGAACTGTGGGCTGAGGAAAGGTCATCTATAGATTCGATTGTCAAAGCTAAAAATGAAATAGATCTAAATAGTTTTAGAAGTAATAATTACTAAAACATATTATGACCCTTCCAACAAGTGTGTATTTCATAGATATTTACGAGAAAAGTCACGCATTTCACCTACATGAGCAGAATTCAATGTTAAAGTTTTGAACCAGATAATGTAACATTTTTTAGAAATAAACTTTTTAATGTATGTTTCTTTATCTGGAGGTTTGAACTGATTAATATAACATTTTTAAATCGTTCTAGTACGAGACTGCTTGGTTATATCCTGAAACTAAAATGAGATACATATTTTATTTATTAAAAATTTGGCTTTATTTATCTTTAGGGAACCAACAAAAACTATATATTGAAGTAAAACGATATAATCTGCCACTTATAAGGGCAAGAATTAATGTTCAAGTGTCCATTCATATAATACATACATAAAATGAAGAACTAAAGAAAAAAACAATAAAAATAGTACTTGCAGAATAAAAATTAATAATAAATTTAAAATAATAATAATAATAAAATAGAAAAATACTATTAAGAAGTGTATAAATAAAAATTTAAATTGATATAAAAATATAATAGAATAAAACTTATCAACTAATAACAAAATAATATATGTACCAGGTAAAGAAAATAGATTTAACGAACAATAAAATAAACCCACATTCGTAATCAAAAATATTTACATTCAGCCTTGAAAAAAATATTTCAACTCTGAACCAAGCTTTTTCACATTTGTTAGGAAGGGAAAGAAGGCTTTTTTTGCGAGTTTTATGATAATTTCTTTTTTATCTTGTATTATTTATCTAAATCGATAAAGAACTTAATTTTTTTTCATACTCCCTGACGAAATAAGTAATTGAATACATACATAACTACCTATATGTTGTATTCGATTACTTATTTCGTCAGGGTATTACGAAAAAAATCGATTTCTTCATCGATTTAGATAAAGAATAAAAGATAACAAAAATCGAGTTCTATATCGACTTAGATGAAAAATACAGGATAAAAAAGAAATTTGCAGAAAACTGTGGCCTAACGCAGAAAATTTCAAATAAAAAAAAGAATTCGATTAATATGCCAATAAAGATTTAAAAAATTAGGTACGAGAATATACAGCGGGCGTGACCGAAACATTTAGCGTATGAAATTTATTTGCCCATTGACGCCAGGTCAAAACACAAAACAAATAATGAAACGGTACGGCCGATAACTCAAATGGATTACAGTCACAGGCGGGTAGCTGAATTATTGGGGCAAATAATCCCAGTGTGAAGCAAACATTAATTAGCGTGTATATTCTGACAATGTACTGCATTGTTCCTATTGCCTCCATTATCTAGAGCTGTACAACAGTGATTATCTTCAGCGCAATTAAAAAGTCATATTATTTTACCAATAATAATTAAAACCTTTTTAATAATACATATAGGAAAAAACTTGTAGGAATTGTCAATCCACTAACAGAAATCGCTCTATTTCTTAGGATTGAAGTTTTTTTTCTGTTTTAGTTTTAAATTCTTTCTTTCATTTTGTTATATTCATAGTTTTATTCTCCGTAACACAGGTCTGATTCCTGCAATCTCATGTAACTTACATGTCGTAAACCACACAGAAACTTTCGTGGGAATAATTTAACTTGTGCTACAGTTGCTATTCAGTGATTTAAGAAAAAAAAGGTTATGTAAGGCGAAAATTTTGAGTTTAGTTTTATGTTTATAAAAAATTGTTTTTATGGGTTTATTGGGGCACAAAATATGATATTGAATCCCCCCTCCAAAAAAATAAACTTCTCATTGATGAATCATTCGGACCAAATAATTTCAAAAATGTACGTATATT
>NW_027109191.1:93273-97985 GCF_000696795.3 Halyomorpha halys | reverse complement strand
AAAAAAATGTAATTTATAAATTTGTATATGTCCGATCACGGATTGATCAGTATGCTGTGTAATGTAGCAACCCAATGTATTTGGGCAGCATGATTGAATAAATTTCTTTCTCTCGTATAAGTTAAATTGCATCAAAACTCCAGTGTGCCCTTTAAAAAGCTATAGCAATATTTGTTACACACAATTACTTCAGAATAATTTTTTTTTTATGTTTTGGACCATTTAATCTTTTCACTCATGTAATGATTTATGCCCAACTCTGTAAATTATATATATATTTTATTTTCAATTTCAGTATCTTTAAAAACATGTGAGAAGAAGCTAATATTTTAGATATCCAAAAAGTTATAATTAATCGATACCCTAGATTATTTCGCGATAAAAACTGGATATCATTTTCATATTTTCGAGCCATTGTAAAAAAGATTTTTTTGTTTTGGTCTAAACTAATTGGAATTACTATATAATTACTTGGAGTTATAGGATAAAAATAACAATTCCATTAGAATGTAATTGGTAATAGCATATTACTTTGGCTCAACATATAATTGTCATTGGGGTCTAGAATGACAATTACAGTAGTTCATGAAGTAATTTCAAATACAATTACAAATATTTCTAACCATTATTCCAAATTACAGTAATTTGTGTAAGTATTTACACACTAATTATTTCTTTATACGGTTAATTTCAACTATAATAGAAATGTTTTGACTACTTCAAATGGGTGAAGTAGCAGAAATCCGTACGATTCGAATGCAATCCTCAGTAAATGGTCTGTTAAAAAAAAAAAAAAAAAAAAAAAAAAAATAGGGGTGGAGGAGAGATAAATGTTTGCCGAAAGGATTAACAATATTTGCTTGGGGTCTGTCTATTAGGCGGGCTTGGCCTGTGTGGGCTTCGCAAACAGTCGCTTTGCCGGACCTCTGTGTCCCACTCCAGTCCCATGTAATATCTTCTTACCTTGTATACATAATAAGTCTTTTGTCATCTCTCAACATTTTAGATTATTTGAACTGCTAATCTTAACAAGACAAACCGAAATTACATGTCATTATTATTTGATTCAGAATGTAAGAGTAAAAGAGGTCCTAGGAGGATAAAAAAATTGTATTGTTTCAGATTTAAAAAAATGTAATTAAAAGAATTGACCAAAAATCAGCTGCCCCACAGCTTATTTGAGAATAATTGCCCAACAACCATATAATACAATTATTATAGGCAATCCTTGAGATGGAACGACAATGGAGGATTGTTTCCATTTCTTAACATAGCGTATCATGAGCACCGAATCCGATACTTGCAAAACGCTATATTAACCAAAACCAGTTGTATGAATTTTTATCTGTACCCTCCCAATCGGACCTTAAATATCTTGTTATATATGTAACTCAAAACCTTATATTAGAGCAGGACATATCTTCACAATAAGATGTATATTATTTTGTTTCTTTTATTTTATTAAGTAAGTAACGTTGTTTTGTTCTATTTTTTTCACTCTGACTAATTTAGATAACCTTGGTATGGGTTTACTGTTTGCTATTAGTTTATATAAATGAGTTTTGATTCAGCATTTGGGTATTTTGTTTTTTTTATTAGTTTATATAATAATCAAAATGTTTGTTGATTGTCTTATTATTATTTAATTATTATTACAATGATTGTTAAATTATGTACTCTAACTCTATTTGTACGTGGGTTGCCCCATTAGCAAATGAATAAATTATTATTATAGATTAAACAAATAATTACAATGTTTGTGTAGAGCTGAAACAAGATACAAAACACAAACTTAATCATCAGGATATTATAGGAGGATTCCGAAACAAAGGTTTAAACCTCTCAAATTTCATTGATATCATGTCAGTCTATGCTGCGTTCATTCAGGCAACATCAGGGTAGCAAAACATAAGATAAAAAAAAACCTTGACACCATACATCACGTCAATAGACTAAAAAAAACAAAACAAATGCATACCAATTAGAGATATATACTCGTACATCACTCTAAGAATATTCACACTAACAGTTACACAGCTGAGAGGTTGTATTCAAATAACTGATAAGCAAAGTCATAGTAATAAGCCAAATACACCATACCACAAGGCTATCTTTTGACAATATTTAAGCAGGTATACATGATGCTTATCGTTTCCAAGTAAAAAAATTAAAAATATATACCGCTATAACCCATGAAAGGTTAGGAGTTCAGTACTTTGTTAGGAAATACTTACTCTTTCTTGAAGAACGGTTGTGCAAGGACTTGATTTTTTTCATGATCACGTCGACCGCCAGATTTTTCGCCAATTTATAAGATACCCACTTTATAGAGGCTAAGTGAACCCCAGAGGTCTTCCGAATCCACAGGGATGACTCACAGCTATAGTAACACAATAAATAACCATTGCTATATATCGAGGCATTAGCCATTATTACAACAATATGTCGTTTATTAAGGTTTTTCGCCATCCGTCCCTATACCTGTTCAGGTAGGAGCCTTTCGAGGAACCTTTCACTGTGTCCCTGGATATAAACACATCTGTTTATTTTAGTTTAGTTTCCTTTATTAGATCTACTAATACTTAAGTGTTAGTACAAAAACGACAGTTTTTGAGGAAGGATCAGAATCCAATTAAGCAAGTGCAGGACCTTCCTGGACTTGTCAAACTTTCTCACCCCCTATCAGGCCTGGGGGGCGGGACGCCTATCCAGGGAGTGTTCTGTCACCTATGGCCAATGAGGAATTAGATCCAAAAATCAGGTAACGCCCCAAAAGGGAAGTGTGAGAAACGTGGCAGAACAACTAGACCAGGAAAAAGGGCAGTGAAGAGGAAGACTTACACGAGAGAGGACCAGGCTTGAGTTGCAGGAGAGGAGATGGGGAAACAAGAACGAAAAGGAGCAAGATGCACTTCGACCAGACGAAGTCGTAAGAAGGACCACGAGACCTGGACATCCCTTATAAACGAGACGACATCTACGGAACTACATCCCACGGCATGAATCATTCAAATCAGTAACTATAAGTTTAAATGAATAATGTAATGTAAGAATCATATTTTATGGCAACCATTTATCTGAATCATTTTAATCATCATCAATAAATTGTAAATAAATACTTAGTCTCTTTATGTAGTGTATTTACTATTATATAACCCAATACCACCCCTTATTATATTACGTAATTAATGGTAACAACATCTTACAAATATAGAAGTATTTAATTGGTAAACTGGAAAACACACAAATGTCCTTTGGAAAAGAATCCAATTATAATAATAGTTTTTACAGGATTCAATATAAATTAATTAATTAACTTATTTTTGGATAATTGCCTTCAGTGATCATCCTGGCATCCCGATTAAATCGCGAACAGTACATAGCATTATTAAGTGTCATCCCTAGCGAGGACTTACTATCCAGTTTACCATTTAGTAGTATTTAGTCAATAATTCAGTTTATTCAGTTTATTTTTATAAAACAATAATGAGTGGTATTATAGTTGTGAAAATGATTTAGATAAATTGGTCTTTAATCTTAGAACTTTATTTTTCATTTTTAATAATTAATGTACATGCAGTGGTATATTTCTGGTGTTTTTTTTTGGTTTTTTATTTTATTATGTGTCGTAATAATAATGAATTAATGGGAATAATGATGATAAGGGTAACAATATTTTATAAATATAAAGGTATTTAATTGGTAACTGGTAAACACACAAAAAGCCTCTGAAAAAAATCCAATTATAATAATAGTTTTTACAGGAATCAATATAAATTATTATTATATAATATTAAATAATTCTTTAACTTATTTCTGGATTATTGCCTTCAGCGATTATCCAGGCATCCCGGACTAAACTCTGGAGACAGTACATAGCACTATTTGCCACAGGTGAATTCGAACCTGGATCCTTGTAGTAGCCTAGCATTTCTAAGTAAAAGCAATTTAAATTTCTTCTGTCAGATTTGGAACATTTTTTTTAATATGATATAAATGGATAAAACGTCAAATTGGCCTTCATTTTAAAGCGAAATGGCGAATGGTAATGATAAGACTTTAGGATCATCGTTGAGTGTAAAATGTTTAAAAAATCAGCGTAGCTGTTACAGATGAATGAATGAAAAACTGAATGATTTTTTATTTTAATTCATTTGGTCTCTGCGTATTTTTTTTTACGCATATTTCAGATTTTAAGATAGAGCAAAGGTGTTTTCTTTTTCTTTCCTTAGTCGATTTTATTGTCTCAATCTAGAAAAATTCGTAAAATTATTAAAAATCATATGTTTGATAGAAATATTATTCAAGTTATCTATGAATCCTCAAGATAAAACACAACATAGAGAACGCAAAGGAACAGCGAAATCTATTCTTTATTAAAAGAACCACATGTTAAAATGATAAATCATAACAGGCTTTGTTAAGGCAGCCATTTGACCAGGATGTCCACAAGATTGCAAACAAACTCCTCGATGAGAAACTGTCTGTTTGCTGTATGAAGCTGAAGAACACTTGTACCTGCAGTGACTGAACTTGCGAAAACTACTGTAGGAAGCAAAGAACCAGTGATCCGTTGTATTTACTATTGATGATGGCGATGATAAACGTTAGAGCTTAGTAAGAAAATCAATTTTCTTCCCGCTAACACCTCGTCGGCGATGCTGTACGCACCCAGGAGATATCGAGGACTGGGTCTGATCCGCTGTCAATGG
>NW_027109191.1:71204-91953 GCF_000696795.3 Halyomorpha halys | reverse complement strand
AGTGGTGAAAAAAAAAATGCTGATTATATCCTATTATTGTATATCTTTTCTTTATGATTATACCATGAATATGTAATGTAAATATGTCCGATTAAGGATTGATAAGTACGCTGTGTAAGATAGCAACCTAATGTATTTAGGCAGCATATATGAATAAAGTATTTCTCTCTCTTCCAAAATTAATTTTCAACGAATGTTCTTTATTGAATGTAATTTGCTATTTGCAAACATAGGCAATGCAAATGGTTATGTTTACAAACCCCTACATCTGAGAAACAGGTCCCGAACGGTCAAACCCGAGAGACTACTGTTAATTAATTTTCCTCAACTATTCTTCGTGTGGGTTAGAAACCTTTTGTTCATGAGGTTCATTTAAATCATCCCAAGCCGTTGGTTAAGACTGTTTGTTCAGCTTCTTCAGCACTGTTCACTTAATTGCTTCTCAATTGTCTGAATCTAGCCCACAGCATATTATTATTCAATTAAATCAACCCCTTTCGATAACTCACTCCCAATTTCAAACTCGATTACTGAAATTCTAATTACACAGTACTTTTCTTAATTGTTGTCCAGATCATTGAATTCGTTTACGGGTAGAATTTATAATGTGTTCGTAAATGAACACAAGCACACATAAACGTGTGTTTGTGTACACTTACATACACATGTGTGTGTATTTTAAGTACTAATCTAACGGTAACATAAATCCTGTGCTTGTAGAATAAAAAATTACCTGTTAAAAAAAAATTACCTGTTTGCAAGCTCCTTGGAATTTAATAATATCCTAAATATCTGGTTGAATTCAACATAAGTAGCATCATTGCTATTAAGTGTGAAATCTTCTCAGTTTCCTCTCACAACTTTATAAAACATGACGCTCATGTCTCTCCTAATTTATTGTCGTATTTATCTTGTTACACTACTAAAATCTGCATTTGGAGTATTTCCTGTGTATTTCACGGAGTTTGAAATTTGGTTGTGAAAGGTCTGAAAATAACAAAAATATTTAAAAAGTTAATATCACAAAGAAACTCATTGCTCATAAATAATAACTACTATTTGTAATAGAGTTTGTAATATTGGGAAAGTTTATATTTGACGCAGTATTAATTTAACAGAAAAACATTAAAGCTATTTGTAGTTATAATAAGAAAATACAATCCTGTGACACTACAACCCATCATGGATCAGGTGTGCAGGAGTTCGTAAGAAAGAACTGTTACCAAACCCATATATAAATAATGTTACTATTTATAGGTATACTAGCTATAAAGGTATGCAACCGGTGGGGGTTGAATTTTATTTGGGAACTCGTTTTGACCTTCACATTAAAACCAAAATAGTTCGGAAACCTGTAGGATGGCTACAGGCTACAGGCCTACCGCTCTTCTCTCGGAGAAGTGAATTAAAGGGCTATAGCCTTTAATCCTAATAAAGAATATCCAATATAATTTAAATATTTTTACAACGCAGGTCACACGGAAAAACAAAACTGTCTGCACAGTAATGGTACTAACGGCATGTACAACATGGCAATTCGAATATGAATCATTCAAGAGAGTATAAATCTGTTATTGAACGGTATATAATAAAAATTGCCTTTATTTGATCATTTATTTCCTGAAATTTCAACAAAAAAATGAGAAATGAGTTTAACGTAAGTGAAAAAAGGCTGCAAATTTATAATACCAATTTGAAATCAATTTATAATATCACTTAAAGTTTAAAGAGTGAATTTAGAGACGGTACTTTGGATTGGTATCCAGGTAACATTTCCTTTACCGAAATAAAATCACACCAATGAATATTTTCTCTTTTGGAATAAATTAAATCATAGTTGCATTCATAAATTTATTTGTATCCCTCAAAGCATTTTTTTAATCTCATGTTTGGGAATGAAAAAATATAGTTAGTTGTTGAGCCTAAATAGGCGTTAGTTGTAACCAATTCTGCGGCATAAGCAGACATACCAGGGTACACGATTTGTATTATTCATATACTTATTGAATTTTATATTGCCTAAAGACCTAAAAATTTTTAAAAAATGATAGATGTTTATCATATAGAATAATATCTAGGAACAAATTAATTTGGGCCCAGTCAAATTATAATATTTCGAGTAAAATTTTAGCTGTAAACTCTCTCTCCCATTTATTTTAGGAAATTGCTAAGAACATTTCAAGACGAAGAAATTTGATAAAAAGTCGTATCTTTAAGCATGAAAGAAAGTCCATTGCTCCTTTTATACAGCTCAGATCAGACCCATAATTTATTTGCATAATTCACTAAACCTTATTAATTTAATTATTAAGAGTGTTTTAAATAATTGTTCAAGTTAATTAGAGAGTTATTTAGGAGTTGGCGATAAAGTTAATTTTGAGTGGTTGTGAGGTTGACGCACCTGAGCCCACCCTTGCATACTCAAATTGAAGGGGGGCCGGGTTGGTTAGTACCAAACAGATTAAATAAATAATTAATGTGTTTTTTATTATATTAATTGTCCAAGACGGCTTAGTAATATAATTTTTTTTAATACCTTCTCCTATCTAATATTTTGTAACCTCTGTTAATTCTAATGTACAAACTAATAAAATATTTTTAATTTCTTTAGTAGCATCATTGTAAGATTTTTTTTAATTTCATATTAAGAAAATTTCAAAACTTTTTAATAGTGACTCTCGAAAAAATTAAAATAATCTGAATAAGGGTGTTGTTAAACAAAGATGATTCGAAACAGAAACTTCTTGTTATTTGGACGCCAAAGTATTTGTTAAACGTAATAACATATTTTATGTAACATAGTCGCGAAATAGCATTCTTATAGGAATCAGACTTGTTTTTCCACACTATTAGTGATTGGAAAAAAAGAGATTTTATTGAAACTAACTATAAAAAATGAAATCGTGTTATTAGAGATTTGTATCCGTCTAAAGACAGGTCAACATTATCTCCAATACACTTCTACCGGACAGGTTTCGTGGACTTGCCAAGTTCCTCATGCAACATGGATGGAGACCATACTTAGATGTGTACAAAAATTAAAATATGTACCACTACAACCAATGGAGGGTCAGGGGTTCAGTAATTTGTAAAGTGCTGTTACTAGACCAACGGTTGTGCAAGGAGATGATTTGGTCAAAATCGCGCTCGATTTTCGAGTTAAGGGGTACCTGATTTAAGAGGCTAGGTAGACCTCAGGAAGGCTCCAGAACCCATAGGAGTTGTTCACGGCTAGAGTGTAACAAAAAACATTTTCCGCCCACCTGGATTCGAACTCGGGTCCTCGGAATTAATAGCCACGCGCTTTGCCCTGTGGCTACCGCGCTTCCCAATTTAGATGTATACAGTTGGATATGTGTTACTGTTTCACAAGATTCAATCACCCATCTTTGTAAGGATTTAAGATCATTGACCAGCCTTGCATAGACTTTTTGTTTAATGTCACTCCAAACAAAAAAATCAAGTGGTGTCAGGTCTGGAGAGCGTGCAGGCCAAGCCACTATTCCTGCACGGCCAATCCATTGATTGGGATAATTATCATTTTGCTATTGTCGTGGATCTATTCCGTAATGTGCAGGACAACCATCCAATTGAAGCCAAATATCCCTTCTCCGTTGTAGTGGAGTATGCTCCACTAAATCATAGTAATCATTATTAACAAATTCCAGAAATGTGCCCGCATTGAATCAAGGCGGCAAGAAACGCGGACATTCTAAAATATGTTGTATTATCCTCAACCAGTGCCGCTGTTGATGAAAGATGCTGAGCCCTAATGCTCAAGGAAATCACTTTGAACAACGTTTAATGTTTACATTTAATTAATAGCGTAGTTGGAACAATTAAATAAGTTTTATTTATTTCACATAATATTTGGATTATATGAAATAAATAAAGCTTAGTCATAACAAAGAAAATCTTTAGGTGTGAATATCTCCTAAACAAAGCGTTTGTAGACTTGCCTTCAGAGGAATTTTTTTTTTGTTTTGAGGTCCTTAATTCATATTTTCAGTTTGGCCACTTAACCCTGAAACACCCTGTATATAAACGGGAATTGTCGAATCCATATCCACCGTAAACATTTGTATTAGTGGACTGATTTACGTGCAGTTTTCTGTTGCTTTTAGTACTTTTACTTGCAACTTTTATACCCCTAAACCATTGCCAAGTTTGTTGTAGATTTCATTTTCGTTCCTTATTGCACGTATTAGTTTAATTAATGTTGTCCTATCATAATAATAAAGTATATGTAAATGATTTATTTAATTTTTTTAATGAAAATTTTAAAAGATTAACTAGAACAATTGTGTCACAAACTATCAATAGTGTTCAATAAATCCATATACACCCTCAAATATAGCAATAGCGAAGCATTACCGGGTCAGCTAGTATAATTTTAAAACTAAGAGACCTTTCTTAATAATACTTTTGTTTAGAATGGACAAAATTTATGGGTTAATGAGAATTATAAATCGCATATAATTATCACGTATGTATATTTTTAAATTAAGCTTTACTAAAGTGATAGTTTTACGACTGTTTAATTTACAATTATTCACTAAATGGATCTTTATTAGCAAGATTAGCACTTTATGGTGAAAACCTTTTCACTTTCATTTACCGATAAATGGAATATATAGTAAAGTAGACTTTCGAATTCGAATTTCCGAAGAAAATACACGCATAGAGTTTGTTGCTAAATAATCATGTCTCGCAAAATGGCCTCTGTGTTAGTTTAAACATCCTATCGTATTGTGCTTCAACATAATATCCTGTGTGTGAACATCATAGCTCAAACATACAATGTTTTGCGACTGAAATTACATATTTATTTTATGTATTTAAGTGTTTCGACCACTAGGGTCATTTACACTGAATTTACAAAGTTAGTACATTACTATTGACATATTTTCAAAGTTATAAAGTGAGAAAGTTACATATAATTACAAAGTGAGAAAGTTAAAAATTAACAACTACTGTTACAAGTTACATTACATTACAATTTACAAATTTACAATTACAATTACAATTAGTTAGACTATATGTGGTCATAAATATTAATGATTTTTAGAAAGTGAAAAAGTTTTGTTATTGTAGTGGGATCTTCTCTCTACATCTCCTGTAAATTTGAAGAGAACCGATGTGGTTCGTGAGCAACACATTCAGTGAGAATATGTCTAACGGTGAGATCGTTTCCACAGTAGTGACACGTCGGTGAATTTTCTTTTTTTATGAGATGACCGTGAATGAGTCGAGTATGGCCAATCCGAAGACGGGTTAATACCACATCTTCTCTCCGTACCAGATTCAAGTTTCTGGTTGGAGGTTTCACTGTCTGTTGGACCATTCTTAACTTGTTGTCTCTCATGGTGAACCATTCATCTTGCCACTCTTGCCATCCAATTTCTTTTATCCATGAAATAACATCTTGGCTTATTGATGATGTTACGACTTGGCTGTCTTTATAGCTAGTCTGGCCTGCGAGTCTGCCTTAAATTACATATTTAAGGTATGTATTACATATATTAAGGCTCAGGGTGTTAGAGTAATTTTTTTCTCGTTAAAATCGAACAAATATAAGTGCCACTTTAAAGAATCAAGTTTAGACTTTTTTAGATTTTAAATATTTTGAAAAAATCCATGAACAATTAAGTGGATCTTAATACCATATAGGTATTATCCCTACTAAAATAGTCAACAGTGCTTGAAAATGACGAATTTCTAAAAATCTTCATTTTAAAGTACATTTAATTTTGCTAATTTTAAATAAACCAATTCTCACTGCTGGCAATAATAAATAGTTATTAAATAAAAAATATTCAAGAATTTAATTAATAATTAAAGAATAAATTAGAGAAAGGAGGTCGAATCGGGAAAAGTCGAAACCGCCCGCACGATTGCAGTTTACTTTTACGATAACTTAAGTTATCTGTTAAACTTTTGGCAGTTTATTGTTAACTTTTGCATTAATAGAAGGAAAATAGTCGTTGCTCGTTATTTTTACGTTGAGAAACCCTGAAATAGTAAGTGAAAGTTAAGTGATACTCACACCCCACAGCTAGATGTAGTTATTACGAAATTTATAACGTGGTGTAAGGTGACTACCATTTGAAACGTCATAATTCTATTATAATATTATAAAACCTTATTACTGTTTCAAAATCTATCTGGGAAATATGACCGATATTTGCTGAGTATCATAATTCGATATTTTTTTCCAAATTGGTCGTATTTAATACAAGTAAATTGGGCGTCTGTTTTTTTTTTTTTTAATAGCAAATTCCTTTTTGCTTTAAGTTAATTAAGTTTAATTTGATGACAACGGACAGATTATTTAGGGGTCAATCTTCAAAATACATTGTTAAGTTGAAATTTTTAATGAAGTAGTTCTAATTAGGCCCTATTGATTATACTCAGCAAGAGCGTTCACTTAATTGAACAATATTGCGATGCTAAGCCGATATATTACTTCTGAAGACAAAGTTTTTAATAATTACTCTGGAGATCATTGTAATTGCATCTGAAAATTGAAAGGATAATTAACGATTTGACAGCATATCATTAATGTTTTTCTTAAAAGGCAACTTTCTCAAAAGGGGAGGGAGAAAGAAGAGGCTTTAGGAGTAATTGGTTTTAATATAAAGGGATTTTATTTTACGGCCTTGTTTTGGAGGGGAGTTATAATCCCTTTTGTCACAATTTGTCACAATTGAGATGTGGGCCCTGTTTGTCATTAAAAGTAATTACAGTTTCGTTTAGTTGGCCGCCGAGGGGCTGCTTCTCCAGTCTAGGAAAAGGTGCCTTGGAGCTGGAGCAAAGTTTTAAAATATTTATGGGCCTTTGTGGCCAACGAAGACAAATTAATTCCATATGAAACTTCCCTCTTGTAACAATACTCATAAATTACATTGTGTTTTTTTTCAGGCATTAGTAAAACGAAACTAAAACACAGCAAGGAAAAAAAAAAGAAAACAACGAAAGGTAAGCCAGTTATTACTAAATGTGCATTAAGCAGCGGTGAACTTGAAAGATCATTTTATCAAAAATTTAGTTTTTACTAATACTTCCTAAGAAGAAGAAGGATTGATATGTTTAATGCACATGATGGATAATATAAGGATCGAACAGAATGTAATCGTGAACTGTGTTGAATTTCGAGGTCTGAGGAATCGCGGAGGTTCTCATCATTGGCATAGTGTTTGTGATGGAGGAATATTGCGGGGTGTATTTGGTAAACAGTACCTACGCCGATGGAATACTGTCGCTGCTGCGGTACCTCTTAACTTCAGAGCACCTAAATATCCGCTCCACTGGATACTCAACTCGGCTTTCACCAATGATTTAAAAGGCAATCACAATAGAACTAATTGGACCCAGTGGTTCTATGCCTAAATCGCCAAATATCTTTTTTTTATTATACTGAGTAAATTATTCTAACTAAATGTGATTTAAGGACCTCAAAACAAGAAAAAATGTCCTGTGAATGGATGTCCGTTAATGCTTTGTTAAGTAGATTACATAAATTATTTTGGTTTCCAATAAATCAATTAATATGTGTGTCCAACTACTTTAATAATGAAATGTAAAGATTAACATTAGGGACGTGACGGCCTTACGGGTTCGGAACGCTGTGGGTTCGATTCCCACCTGGGGCAGGTTAACATTTATTTTTCAGTGGTCCCGAAGAATGAATCTTGACACTCCCACCTTGGGAACTCAGGTAGTCGCCAGGAGTTGGCAAAAAGGACCACTTGGCCCACTTGCCGGACTTGTTCCCCTCACCATATTCCAGTACCAGCACCAAACATTGACATTAACGTAAATAACTAGCTTGAGCATTATGACAGGCTCGGCATCTTCCTTCCTTAATAGCAGAGGCCGAATGGTTCTGAAATTGTGTTATTGTTTCACAAGTTTAAAGTATTCTTAGACTGAAAAGAAAGGAAGAAAGGAAACTGCTCGTCGATTTCGACTATTACAACATTTACTAGACGAACGGTCTAAATTGCTGATGCATTATAAAGGTTGATCTACATGACTATTATAAGGCCTGTCTGGACATACGGAGTTGAGCTTTGGGGATTCCGCTAAACCATCAAATTCCTCCCGAATCCAATCATTACAGTCCAATATCCTTAATATACTTTGTCACAAATCAAGTCATCCATCAGGACCTCAATGATAAACTACCCAACCACCCAAATCCACTTGTTTCTAGCCTGGCTTCTCCTTCATTACCTAATAATCCTCCTAGGCGTGTGAAAAGAAGATACCTTTGAAATCTTCTCCTCTAGAAATGTTATCGGAGTTCTATCAATGGGTTGATTCTCCACATGTTTGTATCATGTCACTATGTCACCAACAGTAAATTTACTTGTTGTATATATTTGTATACAGTTGTAAATAGCAATAAATAGATTATTAAAAAAACTATTCTTCCAAGTAAAGAATTAATATCAACGGCCGGGTTTGCATAAACTTTTTTTTATGTTACTCCTGACAATAAAATCCATTAGTGTCAGATTAGGAACGAATGCAAAACAATAAAACATTTCCAGCCCCGTTTGGCCAATGCTGTTAAGGACAAATTATGCCGAGGCTGCTGAATGGTAGCCACTTTGAACAACATACAACATGAAGAATAGTGTTTACATTTCAATAATAAAGTAGTTAGAACTCATATTATTTCTTGTAAATTCAATTTTTCATATCAATATATATATTTAACCATAAATAACTTCCAAATAAAGCATTATCGGATACACCTTCACAGAGGATTTTTTTTCTTGTTTAGAAGTCCTTAATATATATTTTCAGTTAGGACAATTATCCTGTCGAATCCTGTCAAAACGGTTATTTTTAACAGTTCACAACTTTTAAAATTATCAAAGTGTATTTGATAAAGTTTAGGAAGTTTGTTCAAAGCGATGTTGGTAGAAGTCAAATTTCAATCAATATGATAATTCTTGATTCTCAATGATAAGATAATTCTTGTAAATAATATATAATCATGTTTTTTTCAGTTTTATTTAAATTAGATCTTTTTTTTAATTCCACTAGCGTAAGCCAACCAAGTTACAACCTTCATTGGAGCCCTCACCTAACCTTATAATGCCAAAAGGCAATCCAAGGTATCCTTAACGCCCAGCTATACATATACCATACCTCTTATATGTACGTACCAAATACTCACTAAAATCATTACAGGAGGGTATGAAAAAAAAATTATTTAAATTAGAATGTAAATCAACTATATAATTTTGAGTAGTATTCTTTGTAATACTTAAGGAACTCTTTTACGTTTCGTGTTTGAGTTTTCATAGAGTACTACTGCAAAGTTCTAATCCATGCTAGGTAAGAAACGTGAAAAAACGACTCAAACGTTGAATATCAAATAGTAAATATCTGCGTTTATTTCCATTAACATTTTACGTATACCTACAAGAGCAGAAGAGATGGGCTATTCTATATGTTACCTACTTACTTTAAACAAAATGGAAGGGTCGACATTTATAGACAGTAAGAAATAATTGCTGATCAACTTTATTATACGATCCGTTACCGTTGTAATTTGAGATTACAGATAGAGTAGCTACAAGTTCGTCGTTAGCTATAAGTTAAAATAAATCTTCTCTTTTTATGTTTTTATGTAATTTTAAAAAAGAGAAAACATTTTCTACTGTACTTCAGGATTTCTCACAAAACATAGATTTTTATATCTTAAAAAGTTCACATCTTTGAATATTTGAATTTCAGCCTGAGACTTACTGAAGTTTTACGTAGCCTAACTCGTGCATTCATAGTACAACGTTTGGCCGTGAATATCAAGGCGAAGAACCGGTCATTATCGATTGATCGAAGAGCAAAGAGCTTCAATTGCTTGACAGTTTTCATTACCGTCTTTGACAAATATTTGATAGTTATCCTTTTCCCCTGACCTTGACTACAATGTCTTTATCATCGTATGAGATACATTTTTCGTCACATAGTAATATGTGAGCAAGAAATATATCTGTTTTGTTTCGTGTTAACTGTATTCAAACACAGTAAACATTTTTCGGAGCAGAGATTTTTTTTTTGCTCTTGTTAAACGTGTGGCACCAGGTTGAGATTTTTAGTTCTAACTAATTCTAGTTGGGAAACGACGGTGGATTGATGCAGGCCATGTGACCGATTACTCCACTGTTTCTCGAGTAGTTTCTGTTAGTCTGCTGCCACCATTTACTGCAGCTGGTTTGTATCAACTAAGAAATCGCACGCATAACCTTTATTGACCAACTCGAATTACTATGCCGCGAAACAAACTGACACAGCACTCTTTACTCGCTAATGGTCTCCTGACCCCACAATTCATTGATTTTACAAGGAATTCGCGCGGTACTGTACTCAAGTTTGAATTTGTAAAAAAAATTTCAAGTTCCCTAAATTGACTGAACAAGATTATTTAATGTTTGAATTTTGGCCGTATGAGAGGATATATTGTAAAGCTTACTATGAAATATTTTACATTAATACATTACGATATTAATAATAAGGATCTGTTTATATTTACACAGTTTATTTTAAAACGTAATAAAGGTGAAATTTTCAACTTTTTGGATTAATCTAGTACGTTAGTAATATTAAATAAAATAATGTAAATGTGACTAGTGTTTTTTTTTTCGGTTTATTAGTTCATTTTTTTTTTTATTTACTTTATTCTTACTACTTTTGTAAATAGTTTTGTTGATTTAATTTATCTTTAGGTTTATATACATATAAGAATGTCGTTATTTTAATATATATATATACATATTTTTGTAATTTTCGTATGAATGTATGAATTTATCATTATTACTAATTTCCCAAGTTGTGTTATTAATGAGTAAATATCTCAAAAAATATTATTTTTTTTTTATATATCAAACTCAATAAAATTTTCATTGGATTTAACTAGTTGTTGAATTAGGAATAAATTTCTGTTTTAGTAAAAGAACTTTAAGTCTACTTTTGTCTGAACTGTTCATGTTAAATGAAAAAAACCAACCATCAGATTTTCTCCTAATTAAGAGAGCCCACTTGCAAAGGTTGTGTGGGCCTGAGATGGGCTCCTGTTCCCACAGGTTTGACGCACGGCTACAGTAACAGAATAAATAATTATCTGCCACACTGATTTATATTAAAGGAAAATTTATATACTAGGTACGAATCAAATGAAAACAATAATTTAGTATTTTCTTAAATTTACACATCCACCTCACTTGATAACATTATACATACGGAATGCGTGGTAAAACATATTTTGAATTAAAGGTTGACTAAACGAAAACAGAGAAAGCGAGGCAAGTATTCTTGTGTTTTTGGAAGGCTGAGGTGGCAGTTTGTACTACCAGGCTACGTGCTACCGCCACCGGTCGTTCCTTCGGTTAAAATCAACAGGACTAGCAAAATAAAGCTGGCTCCTTCTATTACCGGATCATGGAACTAAGTGTTATTATTTCCTTTCTCCAATAGCTCCCTTCAGAACCAAAACAGACTCTAACCCGCTCTGCTGATTTCATATGTTGGCAAGTTGTGCCTTGGACAACCTAAACCACCAAAGCAAATGTTAAAATTTTAGAAGTTTAATAAAATTTTAATAATTTGTTTCTTATTATAATTGGTTGTAGTTATAAAAAAACGAACTATTTTTCAGGTAATATCAAGTTTTTCTTTAAATTATATACAGAACTTTTGTTTAAAAAATATGTTTATTTATAAACGATACAAACAATCTATTCAACTAATTGAAAACACATATACAATTGAAAAAATATCAATCTTTCACCTACAATATCAATTGTAACTACACCACATCAATAACAAAACTTGAAAAAAGATAAAGTAAAAAAAAAATTATATGTATACAAAAATCAACTAGTCAATAATTAAAAAAATAAAATAATGGTATTTATATTCAAAGGAATAGAACAATAATATCCAACTTGTAACAAGCTTTGATTCCTCACATGTTAACCAACTAAGCTCTTTCCAGTGTTGTCTGTTGTACATGGTTGCTAAGCGCTCTCAAGTAAGAGCCATTTGATAAACTGAATAATTGTTCTGGAGAGCAGACCCGTTGCTCAAAATATCGTATTCTGATTTCACTATGCTTTTGACATGTTCCCAAGAAGTGAATAGTATCTTCCTTTTCTTAGGAGATACATACCGGACAGTTATCGATACTAACATGCGTCCATGGCTTACACTTAAATTGAGTAATTCCATTATACACTTGTAAATCGACGGCATCCATACCTGATCAAAATTATCATTTAATATGATTAACCATCACCTGCATGGGAATTAGCTCGGGGATTATTCTTTGTTTTATTTATTTATTTTAATATGTTGACCTCTCTATTTGTGCGTTTTAACGTATTTATTCATTAAATTATTTTATTTTATTGGTACTATTATTATTTTTTTTAAAACTTGTTAATCCATTCAAGTGTTTCCTGTAACCGGCTTTTTATTATATTTTCCTTTGAATCTACGTGTTAGTCTTATTCTCGTAAAATGTATCTATTTGTTTGTTTTTGGTAAACTGATCTACTGCTGTGACTATAAATGATGGTCTGATCTCACATTGCCGTTTAATATTGAATTTGTTTAGCGGGTCACTCATGAGAATCTAGGAGGGTGAATTCCGGACAGCGAATTTGTTCATCAGGTGAATTAAAAAATTGTGAAATGGTGAAATTGGAGGAGCAGAAATGAGAAAGAAAAAAAGGAATGAATTGAAACATTTGTATTTGCTGTATAGACCAAAATTCATTGTAAAAGGAAACTGTAGGGGAAAAAAATTGTTTATTATATCTCTTTATATCTTATTATACCATGTATGTGTAATTTATATATGTCCGATTACGGATTGATAAGTATGCTGTGTGAGATAGCAACCTGATGTATTTAGGCAGCATGGATGAATAAAGTATTTCTATCTACTGGCGTTTTCGTATATATAACATAATTCAATCATAACATCTAAAAACATTTGGTATTGATGAAACGAAAATAATATAATAACAAAAATTAGTAAAGTAAGTTTAATCATAGTAAGAATTATTATAGTAATTTCAAATAACAATATATAATTTACTATTTTTCAAACTTTTTTCTCTGATTCCAGAAATAATTCATAATAAAAAGAAATACAAAACAATTGAAAATCATTATTTGCTAAAAATAATTAATCGAAATAAATACTTAAACTTTATTAACTATCAAAAAGAAGGAGCCAAAATATTTGATATATCATGTATTCAAATAGTTATTCTCTAATTAAGGCTATGTCATAAAATAAAAATTTTTCCCTGATTTCTTTTTCTTCTTGTTAAAATCATATATATATATATTCGAACTTAAAACATATTTTGGTCAATGCTACCAATTTAACATAACGTTTTTCCATAGCCTTGCTAATGGTATCTGTTTATCAAAACGAATTTACATTCATACAAAAAACAAACAATTTTGACTTAACGAAAGTTCAAAATGACCTTTATACAATAATATAGAATTCAGAAAAACCCACAACAGTTGTAGTTCGTAAATCTAAAGTGAACTACTTTCCTAAGAATTATGACTATAACTATGTGGAATTACGTCTTTTTTAACTATTCTTAGTACTCGGACATAAGTTTCTGTTAAAAAAAAAAAAATTACAAACTCCTTAAATTATAAAAAACTTGAGTTTGATTGTATATATTAATATTTCAATATCATATGCATTTATACCTTGTTTGTATACGGAGTTGCTCCTATCATGTCCAACGAACCAGCATGTGGGGCTCACCTTTCTGTGACCTTGAGCAATTCCTTGATGACCTTGAGGTTCATTAAATTCAAATATTAAAAAAAATAATTTAAAATTAAAAATTACAAAATATTCAAATCGTGTTGAAATGTATTTAAACAAGATATTTAGTTACAAAATGAGCCCAATTGCAAATTACTATCAATAATAGTTCAATTTAATTAGAAAATTATCATTTAGACTTTAAATAATTATTAACTTACCCTATAGGAACCCATAACATTTAATAGAATCATGATCTAATTTTATATAATAAGTTTTTAATTCTCATTTTTGTAACCGTTTCCTAGTTTTTGTCATATAGGAATTTAGTTTGTTTTAATTTTAATTTTTATGTTTATATGAATAAATATGTTAAACAATAATATCCACAAAGCTTGCATGCACCTATAGACACTAAGCGTATTAACAAAATATTTATAAGCCAGAGCAAAAGAATTCCCTGTTTATTTATTTTTCCATAACCCTATTTTATTAAAGAAACCATACACCTGCCAAAAACAGATATAACACACATACCAGAGATGCCCCTCCGCAATCGAACAATCTGAGGTATGTCAGAGGGTTTGAAATCGGATTCTTTCTGCAAACCACTACTACATATAAATAAAAGGATATAATGAAAAAATAACTTAAAATAAAAATATAGCACAGTTCTTTCACAGTAATAATAAAATTAGTTATATCTCATTTTTAAAAACTGTATTTCGCTTTTAAACGTGAACTGAAAGATGAAAAGTGAAATGGATCGAACTCACAATAAACAAAATATTATAAAATATAATAAAAGATATATTTAATTAAGAGAGATTTGCTTCAATAGTTTTCATATAATTTGAAAAATGTCATATTCCTATCTTAATATTATTTAGTTTGAAGCTTAATAATACTTTAATTTAAGTTGTTAATGATAATGTTATTAAGTTTTATCTGATTCATTAAAGGGTTTGGAGAAAATAATTGGCAAAGGAGCGCAATTCTGATTAGATCATTTATTTTTCGTCTTTTATGATATTAACAAATTGATATTGGGTTAAACTTAAGATGTCGAAACTGGTAATAATACGTTAAGTAAATTGGTGAATACATTTTTATGAATGGAAATACCGAGAACACATTGTTTAATCTAAGAACGAAACTCATAACGATGCGTACATGGGTATCAGCGTTGATCGTGAAGAAGTGGATTAGTCAAAATTATAATTATTCTTTAAGAAACGATTCCATGCTCGCGGAAACCTCCAAATTCTTTCTTTTTCTTCTTTACTTTAAGTTTTATAATCCATGGAACTATTTTTGTATATTTACATAAATATTTTCTGTTTATTTTTTAACTGCTTATTCCGAAAAAAGCTTTTATGTTTTTAGAATGATGCATCATTTGATCATTGAAATATGATGCGTCATTCTAAAAACATATTGAAAGAATACTTGAAAGAAAAATATAATATAAGTATTCTACAAAGTGATGGTTGAAATGATTTGTCTCTAGAAGGATAATTTTTTAAAGTTTTAAAATTGAACGAGAAATAAGCGTCGGGGAAAACTTAGCCTCAAGATAATATAGATAATATTTTTAAATAAACTTTTTATAATTTCGTTTGTGATTTATTATTTACCAGTATCTTAAGTACCTTTATTGATAAAATCGTAAAAAAAAAAAAAAAATCATATTCAATAGGATTTTGCCAAGCGAATTAAAATATGCACTGATATGTGTTATCCCTGTTTTTTTCTCCTCAGTAATTGATAATTTATTTCTAATGAACATAAGGGTTGCAAAATGAACGTGATTATTGTTTATTGAAATGATTATTTCCTTTTTTTAAATATCTTTATTGAAATTTACAACTGTATTACAACTGTATATCATATAATACATTCTGTAAATTTGAACTTAGTTAAAATGGAGTGTTACAGGCGTGTAGAGAAACAACCCATTAGTAGCACTCTAATATTATTTACTTTAAAAACTAAACTAGCATTTTTATTAATAATCATGTTTGATGGTTATTACTTGTTTAAGATTTCTTGTAACAAGCTGCTCATAAAAATGTCCCTTAACTTGACAGATAAAAATCCAAGTAAATAAATGATTAATCATTCTATTTGCATTCCATTACAAATGTTTTTTATGTCTGATAAAACCATTATTGCAGTTCTTTTCAAAGTATTCGAGAGCAGGATTGTCCAACTTGCAAAGTCTCAAGGGCCAAAATTAATAACTTGAACGAGGTGTGGGGCATATAATAATTATATACCTAAAATTTTAAATATTTAAGAATCAATAAGGTTAGTGAGTAAGGTAAAGTCAATAATGAAATCAAAACTTTAATTTTTCTTTATAATGGCTATATATTTGCTATAAAAAAAAAGGAAATTTAAAGACAGCTCACCAACGGAGAAATATCCACCTCTAGTTCTGTTGTAGCCAACCTCATGAGATGAAGTAAAGAGACATCAGAAAGTTATTTTCTATTTTGTTTTTTTATACAAAATCCATCGACGAAGCACTGAGTTACGTGCTTTGAACAATGATGGCATTTTTATTGAAAAAATTGGAAAGCTTAGGCATTTCTCTTTAGGCAGCAATTTAAAAGTATCATGAGTATGTTCATTACTGCATATTGGACACATGCCAGCTGCACATCATGTGATTCAAGTTGTGGGCTAGGTTGTTCTTTAATTGTAGCTCTAAGAGAATTATTACAAATTAGACTACTTTTGAGACTTCCAATTTCCTCTGGTGTTAAATCTGATATTGAACTCAATTATTTCTTGGATTTGGGAACTGCAGTTTGAAAAATCGTTATCTTCGAATTCGTCAGCTAACTGGAGACAGCCAAGAAAGTGCGTTAAGTACTTGTTATCTAAATTGTGATTGAACACTATTAATTTATTGCGAAACTTATTAAAGATACCAGCCAAATCCGATATTGTTTGGTTTTTCCTTGAAGATTCAAGTTCAAAATGTTAAGATGATTGGTCTGTTAAAAAATCGAATTGAACTCAAAATTCTGGATCTTTAAAGATTTTCTCAAGTTCAGTGGTGTCAGACGGCACAAATTTATAGAGAAATATAAGAATTTCTTTATTTATTGATAAGAACGAATATCCCTCATACATCACAGCGCTCTAGCGGTCAACTTGAGAATTATAAATCACTACACTATCTTATAAACCAGTAAATTTCATATAAGTTTGTTAATATTAAATTATAAAATCTCTTTCAAAAGTATGGCGTTTTAAAGTTTTTCTTGGTCTATATGCTTTTGCGGGCCACATAGAATGGTATCTCGGGCCGTAAGCTGGACAACCCCGTTTTTGAGGTTCCTAAAATTCTTCACTCTTAATTTAATCGACAATGCGATTGTTGCTAGTTAATGCTTTCATCACATTTATATTCATTTTTAAAGAAGGTATGATCCCAACAGACTTACCGAGTTGACAAGTTAATGGCATTTTAATATCTTCATTTCATTTGAGGGTGATGTGTCATTTTAATATTGCCTAAGAAGTAACAAAGAAGCCCCTGATGACGTGCATTGATTAGGAGGGCGCAAGTCGGTTAGTGCGCACCCTACTCCAGCCCCGCAAATCCTCTTAAGGTCCGATCTCCTTAGCGATAATAAATACAAAGCAAACAGAGCAAATCCACTCCGCTCCCCTCCTGTCGTCTTCTTCTGTATAACGGCATTGTATTTTTGTTTCTAAACGAATCATAACGGAACCTGCTGAAGGGATACCCCAAGGGTCTGAGTTTGGTTTCACTTCTCCCTTTTCTTCCTTACCTATTATTCACGTTTAATTTTTATCAAGACATCCGATCCTAAGCTGAAAAAAATCCGCATCCATGTTCACATCCCAAAAATAAAACAAATTTCATCTCATAGGGCAACAAAATAACCAACCTTCTATCTCTTCACTAACCATCCAACAAATATGATATATTTCACTCAATAACATAATATGAAAATATAAGTTCTTATAATTATTATCAGGTGACAAAAAGATTAAAAGATTTAATGATCACATATTTATCATTACTTTTTTCTATTAATTTTTTTCATATTTATAACCATTTTGCACCGATGTAAAGACCAACAGAATGCATTTCCAATTACTGAAAAAAAAGAAGGTAATAAACAAGGTTTTCTGAACAGTTGCAGTAAAAATATAAATTCTATTTTTTTTCAGTCATAATGGTCCAATAATATGGTATAGATCGCAACTTTAGGTGCATTATATTACAATCATAAAAAAAAATTCTTTTCTGAATAATACTACTGCTTAAGAATCCTTTCCTATAGCTCAGTGGTTGGGCAGTCTTACCATTCTAAGATCTATTAGCGGTGCTGGTTCGAATCCGCCCTGGGGTATTGTCTTTTTTCATTGAGTAGTGGTCCCACAAAATGAAAAACTTCGACCCCCAACCATGGTATAAAATAATGAGAAACAAAAAAATTTATATCTGTCTCAATGGAAAAATTCCAATGCCATTACAATATATAAAAAAAATAATAGAATCTTTTTCAACAGTTTTTGATATATTAAGATAGGATCCTATTAAAATAAAAACTTTTAAAACGTTATAAAATTAAAAAAATAAAAATAATCAGAAAGGTAAATATCTGAATAGACATTTAATGCCATTAAGAACATTGCTAAATAATATTTCTGCATAGAATTTGTAATTATAGCGTATGTTTCATTGATTCTAAAATATTCAATATAAATTTAACTGTATAACATCTAATTTGCTATACTAATAATGATTATGTAAATTTTACATTATTTTGTAAATAATTTAGTAAATTTTACTCACATTGGTAGTTATTGAAACAATTTTTTCTCAGAACTGTATAAATAACACTTATATTAATAATAGAAATTACAAAAATAATAATCCAAATTATAAAAGATAATCAATAAATTAATTTTCTGAATTCAACGATTTATTTTCCTACAGGAAAAGTAATTGAATAGTGATAGTCGTCACTGTCAATGCCAAAATTATTTTTATATTCTTATTAAAAAAAATTATGAGGTTACTTAGTAAGGTGCTATATTATTACCTCCTGGACCTCTGTTCAAATCCGGCTATGTCAGATAAATGTATATTTTGTTATTTTAGCCGTGAGTCATCCCTGAGGGTTCGGAACCCCTGGTACACATCCAGCCTCTATAAAGCGGGTATCCTTAATTGGAGAAAAAACTTGGCGGTTGAGCGTGATCTTGAATAAATCACCTCCTTGCAACAAACGATTATCAAGAAACAGTACTTCCTTATAAAGTACTGAACAGTACTTCCTTATAAAGTACTGAACAGTACTTCCTTCATGGATTGGTCGTCGCTGGACAAATTTTATTTTTATTAGAAATATATTAACACTTTTTATTTTTTTAAGTACATTAAATTAAATATACTGAAGTAAGTAAACAATTTTTATATGATTATTTATCATTAAAGATATTGTTAAGGCCAAATAGGAATGGAAATGAGTGATTGAAGATGCTATGTCAAAAATATATGAATCTGAAAAAAAAAATCAACGATTTCTAATTCCAATTTTAGATAAGCAAACTCCATTTATTTTTTTAATTCTGTAAACTATAAACTTAATTGTGGAGTTTGAGAAAATTAAATATTTGCTCTGTAGAAAATTTTACAGTGTGCTTAAAAATACTTAAGCATTTATAACCAAATAACTTATAAATCGATAAGTTATAAGTAAAAAGTTACAAATAAGTATTCTAAAGTTTATGCATTTTTGATGACAGTAATTAAAGCTCTAGTTTATATCAAACTACAACAATCATTAATTTAATTTTAAATTAATGAAAAAGATTTACGTCTTAAGAAAACGTTAGTAATTTCTAGCATGTGTGGGTTAAAATAAGTGATATTGACAAACTTGATTTTTTTTTAGCGTGTTAATGACTGGGAAACTGAATAAAAAGAAGGGGTGGAGGCGGTTTATGATTGTCATGACACTAGCAACCGGAAATTAATAATGTCCGTAAGTTCGATTAGAAAGTTACATCCCACATTTAGATTTTTAAAATAATATTGTTGCTAGAAAGAAATTTGATATAAATACATTTATGGAAGTGTTCCCACACCTATAACCTCTTCCCATAACCATGATCATCATTTTTGTATAATTTTAGATATTCCTACAATCTATTTTCAATGCATACCCTTACCTAATATGAATTAATTTATCCCATAGAATCGAAGATGGATAGGACTTAATTGAAAGGCGATCCTCTGGCCCTGGGGATCAGCTGGAACCAGATGCTTGGCAGATTAAGAAGTGGGCATCAGCTGGTGGCGGTAGAGCTTAAAATGCATCAGCCATGGGATTGGTCATTACCATGGGAATAAGAGGGGAGCAGATTGATTGTCTTAGGCCCATTGATCATTCTCTGGCGGATGAAGCTCCCTCTTAAATGTTTAAATGTTTCTGCCCCCCCCCACTTCATCAATTTCTTACCCTCTTCCTACAAAAACGGAAACAGAGAATGGTCATCTTTCACCCCGATTTCGTTCTCGTTGTAGGTTTGTAACAGTTTTTATTCCAATTTTTCAGCTTCTCCGTTGCTATATGTCATATTTTAAGTTCTTCGATTCCATTATTACTGCCTCATACATTGTTTTTATTTAAATAACCTATTTTTATTTAGTACATAAGATATCTGCTATATAATTATTGAAATCCGAGTGTTCTGGTATTTTTAGTCTTATTCATATATATTCCTCTAAATGTGATCCATAACTAAATAATCAACTTCATCATCCATTATGTAAATAATCAAATTCCTTTTTGTTTTCATTAATCCACAAGACAAAGTCTGCTCTCAATATAATTGTTTTAGTGTTAAAAACGATACCATTAAAAATTTTATATATAT
>NW_027109191.1:38234-71094 GCF_000696795.3 Halyomorpha halys | reverse complement strand
GCTACATATAATCAGATATAGCATACTGACGATCGATGGATTAATGATAACATTAGTCAGTGTAATCCCGGATAAGTGGTATGCCCTACTCTCCTTCAAATGAAATTAAAAGAAAAAAGAAAGGAATTGGCAACGCTCTTTCCTTAGGAGCTTAGATGTACCTTCAGGTCTATAGAAATATCCGCCATTGAAAGCTAAGCTTAAATAAAAGGCAGCCAGTAATTGACTCCTAAAACTTTTGTTATAAGATTAGGGTTACAATACGTATAATTTAGCTTCCGCTCAACATATATAGCAAATTAAGTAAAAATATTGCCATTCTATACCATTAATTCCATGGCGTAGGCTATAGCTAGACTATACCACCTTAACTAGATTTATATCAACACCCTATAATGCCGCAAGGCAATCAAAGGAAGAAGACTCAGTAAATACAATTTATGTATTATATGTATGCAGTATAAATTTTATTTTAATGAAAAGTACGAAAAAAAATGCGGTTCTATAACTTTAATGGATGTGTTTGTTTGAACACTCAGATATGGTGGTGCACCTCAACTGTGGCAATTCTACTGTTCCACGCTAAAAAGTTGCAGAGCTAAAAGAAAGTCATGAATGAGTGCTTCAGATCCTAATCGTACCGGAGTCCACAAGTCTACGAACTATCATATCCATTATTGGTTGTAGCCCTTGCTAAAATCACCATCCTTTGAAATTCATTTTATAAAATTCAATTTTATTACCAAGACCTGGGATATGGCTTGATCCTTTCTTCTTCGTTGACGTACACGCTGAGATGAGTACAGATTGGGACCGGTTTCCAGAACGGAACCTTTATACTAGAAAAAAAGTATATAATGATGGCGATACTGCATCTCTTCACATAATGGACATAATCCCTACCTTAAAATGTCTTAGGGCAACAAAAGAAAATGTATATATTGATTGTTTCGTATACATTCACACATTGTAAGCTTTAAACAAAGTTTTTCCTTTAGTGGGTAAAAAAAATATATTTTTTCGGCGTAAAAAGCACAAAAATGAACTTTTTCGGTTCCTGAAATCGGGAGGTGGTTTAAATAAAGATTCTGAGGACAGGGCCTGTATTTGACTGTATTCGGGTAATGAGTCATCTGAGCGGCTGGCTGAGGGTGAACTGAATATTTCATGAAGCTGTCCGTCTGCCGGTCCCGAAAAGAATACTAAATAAAGAGCATTGCGGTTGGCATTGTTCGAGGGCAACCGGGCGGGCCCCTTCCAAACTTTCCTTACCAGTGTAGCCTTTTGTTGTTGCCCACTTCACCTGACTGCGGTTCTCATGTTTATTTTCATCCGGCGTTTGTTCCCTTTCTGGCTAAAAACAGATGGGGGAAATCGGGTCGTGAGAAAATGGCGCCTAATTATTAGCCAATATGTTTCATTGTCAGTTCTCTAGTTGCGAAATGTTAAATATTTCAAAGAAATTTTCTTCTGATCCATTCATCAGTTCTTAGGTGTATTTATTCACAATTATATTCTTTTATTTAAAATAATATTTTTTCTTCAATAATTTTAATTTAATTTTTACAAAATATAATTTTATGAAAAATTATAAATTATCCTTAAGATGCTTTTTCAAAAACAGATGCTTATTTAAACCTTTTTTAAAAACTTTTCTTCCTTACTTCATTCAAATTTGCAACTTAAAACAGAACCTACCTTCTGTACTAGGTTCTGTTTTAAGTTGCAAATGTGAATGAAGTAAGGAAGAAAAGTTTTTAAAAAAGGTTTAAATCTAGGAAAAAGTTATTTAGAAAAAGTTATATGGGACAAAGGCAATTAGCCTGCATTTTTAAGATTTGAAAAAAGAAAATGTCATCAATATGAAGGTATCCTTGAGAATGACCTGAGGGTCGAAATGTTGTAAAGGTGTAAAGTATAAAGTTGAGAGAAAAAAAGGATCAAATTTGTTTTATTTAAGAATAAACTAAACCACTCTCAAACAAGAAAATATAAAATAATTAAACTAATGTAGGTCTTATAGGGAACTAATTTCCTGTTAACTCTTTGAGATAACAAGTAATAGTTCTCAATCGTCGATCCAAAGCCTTGTGACATATCTGAAAATATGGGTAACTTGGGGTTTGTTGCATTCTAACATGGGTTTCCATTATTTTCGCTATGCCAAAATAACCTAGTAGGTGACGTCCTTAATGAAATTAAAAAATGAACACTTATTTATTTGTGGTGGGGGTGGGGATCAGAAAATTCTTGCTATTTTATATAATAGTGATACATAACTGACCATTTCCTTCTTTTCATTTCATACATTGAGACTGCTCGTTTGCAAATAATTGCATTATTTTGAGCTGAAATATTAAATTTTTTTTTTTTTTTTTTTTTTTTTTTATTTCGTCCTATTTTTTTCGTTGGAATGTGTCAGAAAATAATATTGTATTTTAATATGTAGTACCTGTATGTAATGCAACAATCTGATGCATATACTATGCTTTTTGCTTGATGTATGCACAATGTATTTAAAATATATGCCTCAGGGCTTACTCCAGTACAGAATAATAAGTAATAAATAAATTTTAGGGGATTATCTAGTTTGTTATTTTAGAGTATCTAGCATATATTGTTTAATAATAATACATATACTGTGCATATTCTGATCAATTGCATAAGCATGACTAGATAGTTTCAAGAGTACACATCATAATTATTTTTTATTGACATAATGAAATAAAATTCTTTGAAATCTCAATTTAGAAGGATTCTGTATTAAATGTAATCAATGTGATGCATATAATTTGCTTTTTGCTTGAAGTATGCACAATGTATTTAAAATATATGCCTCAGGCCTTCCTTCAGTACAGAAACAAACAAAAAACTTTTAAATAACTGCTTCTTTAATTATTATGCATTAAAGAAGAAATGCAGTTATTTACAGGAACAATAAAATATTGCATCATACCACTTAATTTTCTATATTAACGAGCTACTGAGTAGACATCACTTGCCGTCGATATAACACTGGCGAAAGTCTACACAGCTTAGGCCGAAAAGTCGGTACTCACTAAATAATTACATTACCAAACAATTTACATTAAATGATTTTACTTTTACCGGTCGAATCCTCAACCATCTACATCTGCGGTCAACAGTCATAGGATAAAAATATATTTTAGTAAGTAAATAGTAATAAAACAAGCAAATAAGATATGGATTTGCATATATATTGAATATTTGTTGTTTTTCACTTCTATGACTTCTGATGAGATATCGAGACTAGTGTTTGTAAACAACTTTATTAAAGCTTGGCCAACGAGAAAACAGATCAGCAATATTTTATTCGGTTTTTGAAGCTAGAAAGAACAATCCATATTTGCATTTTATCAACGGCTTTTTAACGATCCCCGTATGATTAATTTTTATGCGGAAAATAATACTTTAAAATCATAGATTATTAACCATAAATATATTTGTAATATATACAAGGTATATAATAAATACCAACAATCACAAAAGTTTATAACTTCCATTCACTACAAAAAATTAGTATACACTACGATAATCAAACCAATTTGGACAAATGGAATTGAGCTCTGGGACTCTACCAAACCATCTAATTCCTCCCGCATTCAATCCTTTGAATCCAAAATCCTACGTAAAATCCTTGATGCTCCTTATTGCGTTAAAAATAAATTCATTCACAAAGACCTTAACATCCCATTCGTTGCAGATTTTGCCCAAAACAGATATGCGTCTTTTCATTCCAAACTCCTTACCCATCCTAATCCATTAATTAATAATCTTCCATCCTTAACAATCCCAGATAATCCTCCGAGGCGTTTGAAAAGAAGATGGCCACGGGACCTTCTAATTTAAATTAATGCTTGAGGTACCACCAATGGGTGGTTCCTTCCGAAGATTTTCAAGTGCATATGAAACATACAACATATTTACTTATTGTATTTATTATTTGTACAATTGTAAATCACATAAAAAAATTTAGAGGATGATCTAATTTGTGATGAGGTGCATATATCGTTTAATAATTATACATATAATGTGCATTTACTAAATATTCAAAACTATAAGCATGAATAGATAGTTTCAAAAGTATATATCATAATTATGTTATTTTTTATTGGTACAAACAAAGAAAATTCTTTAATATCTCAGTTTAAAAGGATTCTGTATTAAATGCAGTTAAAGTGAATTGCAATTTAGCAGCATAGCATAGAAAACGCCTTGAGACAATTAACACATACCGTAGAGCCCTAGTATATCACGGAGGGTGGCTAAGAACAGGACGACTATGACGGAAGCTGGGGTCGGAGCCGCCTAAATCTTGCCACCCCAAGGTTATCCTCTGCCAGGAATGCGAGGAGAAAATTACTGCCACCCCGAACGGGGCTCAAGTTTGCTCTACCAGAGGTACTAAGAGTAGTATTATAACTATTTCGTTGCCACCGCTGAATAGTTGCTCGACAAACACTTGCTCTAAAAAGCTATTAACACCTGGTCACACGGGCCAAAACCATTGTGCTATGCTTCATGCCTGTTGTCTGTAGGATGCCAGGGTAATTAATAATGATATACAAAGGAACAAAAGTATTTACATTCAATATACCCATAAATAATATTATATGATAAAATGATTCAGATTTCCATGCCATAAAATATCTTTACATTATACATGAATACCTAGCTAGTTTGATGGAAAGCTGCATCTCATGGTATGTAGAGGAGTACAATCAGTGATGTGGTTGGCTATCATCTCTTCTTTATTATCCCCACCTGAAACAGGCGGCCTAAAAGTTCGCTGAAAGTCGTTCTTCTTCTGCCCTCTAGATTTAAATATTTTTACCCTGTCTTCCCCGTAATCAGCCCGACTACCTCCTACTTGGATATCTGGTGGTGTTACCTCTTGGTACCTTCTTCCTAATTGGCTTCTTGTAGCCCCACCCCCGAACCATGTATCAAAAAGAGTCCCAATAAGTGTTTGTAGTAAATTATAATTGACTTATCCTGGGGCTTGCTGGCATGTAACCTTATCATGGCTGGCAACACCTGGGGTACCATTCCACTAAGTTTTGAAAGGTTCCTAGGGATTGACTGGTGTCAGTAGTATTTATGAAAATCCACTGTTTTCCAGGGTCCAAGCTGTTGTCACAAAAAACTATTTGGAAATATTTATCGAATTATCCAATGTTTAATAAATAACAATTATGAATTGTATACGACTAGTTATTAGTTCCTTATTAACGTAATAGTATCGTAAATTTCCGATCAATTCAAATGATTCATTAAGATTAAGACAGTATATTATGAAATTTATTGCCTCTCTAATACCAGGGAAAAAATCAATGCCTCAGATTTTCCTGAACCAGCAGTGTAATGCTATGTACAGAATTATATTTACTCGAATAGTGATACAGACAGAAATAGCATACTCACATTTACAGACTTATTTTGTTCAATCATGCCTTAAGTCCTTAGGATAACTAAATAATGGTGTGGATAGAAGAAGAACTGTCCAGAAGGTATAATGAGAAGGGGTTTTTAAATAATTTATAGAGAAAGCCGAGGGTCACGTTTGAGCATCAAATAAGAAATTATGATTATACACAGTCTAAATGACGTATAAAATATATATAAAACACTTGTTATGAACATTTATGATCTAATATATCGTGCAATTAACATCTTCGACCTATAGATGTTATAAAAGAGAAACTCACAAATATATCAATTGGTGCTTCGGAGAGTTGGTTACAACATATTTCCTGTCAATATGATCTTAATACCCTTAGTTTAAAAGAAAAACATTTAGAATACTTATTGATAAATTTATACTATTAATGACGGCAGTAACGAAACCATAAATGTGATCTTCTAAATTCGTTTGACGTCTCAGCATACACATTCATTGAAGTAAGTTATTAGATTAAACCATAATAATAATATATCGTCGCATAAGCTGTGATACCTCGTATAACAAAAACCTTTATTTCATTTTAATAAAATATAAATTAACGCTTCAGTCTTGATACATCTCGAAGGTATTCTCGAAAAAAATTATATAAATATCTTATATGGCTACGATAAGATGGATATAGAATAATGTGTCGATAATTTATTATTTTACTAAGTATTAAAACAACATTGTTGGTTTTTCGAATTTTGAGGTATTGAAGGTATCGTCACTATAACTCAAATGATATAGCCGACAACAAAACCGTTAAAATTTTGATTTTCTTTTATGTAATTTTTACAACATTCAATGCTAAAGATAAAATTACTCTACAATTAAATTGTATTACTTTTTATCAGCAGTTTAGCCCAAAAATATGTATAACTTCATGTTCGTCAGTTATTTTTATTAAATTGAAATCCTTAGGTATTCAATGTAGAACAGACCACCTTCGGCTTGTACTAAGCATAAAGGAGTAAAAATTTTAATTGTAACAACTTTTATAGTTTAAATATTTAGTCTCTTGGACGAGTGGTAAGCGAATTGTTGCAAAGAACTGAAGAATGATATTCAGAAACAAGTAAACAAAAAAAAATATCGTTTACATTTAACTTCTAGATTTCTTTTTGTTTCTCATTAAGTTTTTTTATGGATCATCCGTAGACATCTCTACGGTTAAAATCAGTATGTTGCACTTAAGTCGGAATCTCTAACAAGTTAACAAGCATATTTAAGTCTTGTCGGAGATCGGGAGGAAGATATGTAGGCGTTAAATGTCAACCAAGAACACTGGTATAAAAATAATTTTATCAATAAATATTACTATCCAGACATTCGAAATCGATGAACTATCTAAAAAAAAATATATAAATACAAAATATAAAAATTTTAAGAATGACAATTCATTTAGTCAGTAACATGAACAAGCTTTTAGTAAAGAACAAGGTACATCCGGTCATTTTAGAGCTTTACCTTTATAATCCACACGTGGCAAATGTGTGGGGATCGGTGGGATATTAGGAAATAGCAGAGACCCAAAGGATCTGGGGGTAATCCATTATGAATAAACATTATTCTTGACATAATGTAAATACAATGCCCTTGTCGCCACCCTCAGACGGAACAGAAACAAATCTACCCATCTCCCTTCGGATGTTCATTCATCTTACATTTAATGACCGTAAAATCATTACACTTACTATATCCCGCTTACATCTGATGTGGGGCTCTTTTCCCTCTTAATTACTTAATAATAACATGGTTATTTTATAGGTAATGTAAGATTATGGTGCTTCATTTTTAAGTGACTTCATTTTAAACAACATACTGAATGACCGAAGTTTGAAAAGTTTGCACACAAAGATAGAATTACCGTTTCTAAAATATAGAAATGTACGTTCAAAATTTTTAGCTTGGCCCTAAACTCCAAAAATAAACAAATTTAAAAGTATGTACTAAGTTTCAAATTATATTTCATGTTGTTATAAGATAGAGGTTGGAGCTTTAGCATTGTCCAGTTTAACCCTCAGAGATTTCAGATATCAGCTCTTAATTAATATTTTGGCCATAACACAGTTAAAATTTATTAACGGAAAAACACTGAAGAATAGTATTACACTTGCAACAAATTTGAATAATGAATTGAATATTTAAGACGGACCCCTGGAAAAGATAAATATAAGATATATCATATTATGGACCATATAATAGATACAGTTAAGAACAAATAAAAAAAATTGAAGAAGGAATAAAAAAAAATTATTATAACTAAGTTTTAAAAAAGAGCTCTGTATTGTGATATTTACTTTTAGTGGAAAAAATTGTATGCTTATTAATTACCCTTTGTTAGTATTTATATTATACGATATCTAATAAGACTGATTAGTTAGCATGCTGTATCTTATAGCATCCTAATATATTTTGGTAGCAAAGCTTGTTGAATTAAGCACTTTTCTCTTAAAAAGAATTCTTCCTCTATTATCATTTCCTTGCACTTTAGACTAGCAAAACCAACATTTCACCATATTGGAAGTACGGATTTTTTAAATTTTAATAAATGTCCACCTTTTATACGCTTGATATTTTATTGCATGGTTGCTTTGATGACATAGAATATGTTTTTTAGCAAGACTTAGACCCATCTTTGGCGTAAACCAAAAGAATTGTTTTGGCAGTATTTTTTGTTAACCGATTTGCGAAAATGATAATTCTTGGTTTTTTCTAAAACAATTTAAGTTCTATATTGCATAAATGAAATATAAGTGTTTTTATCCGTTGTATTTAGATGTGTGTGTTTGATAATAATTTATTTTTACTCAAACTAAAATTATATTAAGATTTTAAAAAATGAAATTTAATATAAATACAACATTTTTAGTCTCAAATATAACGGCATGTCACTTAACTATTTACATTTACATTCTTTTTTGTAGAACTACGCCTTTAATGAAAACGGATTTCACCAAAAGGAAGAGTGCGGTGAAAATAACTCGTATAGTAAATAAACTATTTATTATAAGCCACAGTTTTTATTACTGTGCATACAAAAACTATTTTTTTAAAAATTAAATGAGGAAACAAAAATAAAAAAAAAAATCTGTCTACAAATTTTGGTTTTATTTTTTTCTCATTGCATTTAGGCTATTGTTTACGATTAATTAGGGCGAATTAAGATCTATTTACATCCTAAATTCTGTTTCCTTCCATACCACTTGCATAACATACCATTGAATGAAAATTAATATACGCAATACGGTTTAAAAACCAAAAGGAATGTGAGTATACAGATTAAAACATATAACCAGAAAATATTTATGAAGTATTTTCAATATTCTATATAAGCCGAACGTGAACAGAAGAGAAATCGGACGCATTCTGTGAATTGAATTTTATACAGTATAATGTTGGAAACAATATACGACGTTTAATTAAATTGATTGAATAAGATTTATAAGGATTCCTAAAAAAAAAAAAAAACTGAGTAGTTGTATGTTTTTTTTTTAATATTTCCTTTTAGGGTGGTACGTTTATTCCATTCGAATGGGGAAAGCATGTTATGCCTCTGAAATTATACAGATTAACAGGGTATCAACTGGCATGACTGAAGTACCTTATCGAAGAGCACAGTGCGTTCTGGCGGCATCACGCAACGGAAGAAACGAAACAATAAGGGAGTTGAAAAGCTAATCAAATATTCAGTCACCAATCAGATAATCACACATCACCTGATGATTAAAAAATATCACAAATCAAGACTCAATCGACCGGAACTGATAGGCCCCTTGCCTAGTTTTGCATCAGCTAAAAGCATTTTAAATCCATTTGATTTCTAAAATGTTTATATATTTCAACAAAGAATGATTATAAACATCAATTTTAAATAATTATATTGTTTGAAATGTAATTATACTTCTGAGTTTTAATAAATATTACACACATATACTTATGAACATACAGTTATACCTTTACCCTTCCTCGTAAACCTACTGACTGCCCTGCAGTTTCATTTAATGATGTTACTCTTACCCCTGTCGACCAGATCCGCTACCTTGGATTACATTTGGACAAGCGTTAACCTGAAATCCTCACACCAGACTGAAAAGACAGGAAACTGCACGTCGATTTCGACTATTACAGCACTTACTAGACAAACGGTCTAAACGTCCAACAGATTACAAAAGACTGATCTACATGACTGTAATATGGCCAATCTGGACATATGGAGTTGAGCTTTGGGGCTCCACTAAACCTTCGAATACCACTCGTATACAATCCAAAATCCTTACAATCCAAAGTCCTTACAATCCAAAATCCTTCGTAAAATCCTCAATGCTCCTTACTTTGTCACAAATAATCATACATTAAGACCTTAATGTTACCTATGTAACCGATTTAGTCCGAACCAGATATCACTCCTTCCATTATAAACTCTCTAACCACTTAAACCCCTATTTTCTAATCTTGCATCCTCTTTCATTCCTGACAATCCTCCGTGGCGCCTGAAAAGAAGAAAAGAAGACCACAAGAACAGCTAATGTAAAATATCATTAGAGTGCTACCAATGGGTAGTTTCTCTAAACGCCTGTAACACGCCAATTTAACTTAGATCAGATTTACTAAATGTATTATAATGCACAGTTGTAAATAGCAATAAATAAATATTAAAAAAAAAATTTGCAAATCTTACTATTAATAAAGGATGAACCTTTTAACGATTTTTGCCAAACTAAGATTTTTCTTAATTCATATATAGTTTAGTCTTTCGTCTAATAATTGTGTTTAGAAATTTATCTTAATGTATTGCATAATTTGTAAAAATATAAACTGAAATAAAATATTAAAAATGACAATTATTAATCCCTACCTAAGAGTATGATTATGATATTCCGTCTTTTGGGATAACACTGTGATGAATCAATTAAAAATTGGTAGGCTTTATAAATGCAGATAAAAACTGATAAAGTAGAGGAGAAGTTGATTATAACAGTTATAACTAAACCGTTTATAATTTATATAAAAGAAAATCGTTTATGATTTAAATTTCAGTAAATTCCGACAAATACATTTACTAGACAAACGATCTAAACTTCCAATCCATTGCCAAAGATTGAGCTACTTGACTATAAGGCCTATCAGGACTACGGAGTTGAGCTTTGGGGCTCCACTAAACCATCGAATTCCTCTCATATCCAATCCTTACAGTCCAAAATCCTTACTTTATCACAAATCAAGTCATCCATCAGGACCCCAATATTCCATATGTTGCCGATTTGGCCAGAACCAGATAACAATCTTTTCATGATAAACTTCCCAACCATCCAAATCCACTTGTTTCTTGGCTTCTCCTTTATTACCTAATAATCCCCCAAGGCGTCTGAAAAGAAAATGGCCGTGAGATCTTCTTCTCTAGTAGCGTAATTGGAGCTCTATCAATAGGTAGATTCTCCACATGTTTGTATCATGTTATTTTATATCTAATAGCAAATTTACTTGTATACAATTTTATACCCTTGTAAATAACAATAAATAAATTACTAATAAAACAAATCAGTAAAAAGATTAGTTTGTCATTAAATGAATTTATTTAAGCTGATAGGGTAAGTAAGTATCCATAATTGTGACTACTAATATATGAAAGTCAAAGTAATAAAAAAAATATAATTTTATAGTTCGAAATTCTTATCTTGCCAGGTAGTGTGCAGAATGCATTGATGCATTTGATAAAATTGAAATTCTTTCTAGAAAATATCGAAGAGAACATACTTGTTTTTTTCTTGTTCTTCTTTCCCTCTTATTTCCACTCCTCGGTCCTTGGTTATGGACTTTGAATTTACTCACTTATTGTGGTGGTACATGTATAAACACAAAGTACCTCTGGAATACTTTTTGTATGGAATACTTCTTCCAGGAAGTTTCATCAGTTTTGGTTGGTTCCCTCTTGAGTTCCAGACCTTTCCGTAGTTCTCTGGGTTGTTCACAGCTAGCAGCAGCTCCTTGTTCTCTTGAAAATGAATAAAATCTTTTCTCTGAACAACGGATGAGCGCTTCCCCAGAAAATGATATGTTAACTATCGTTCATTATTTTATTCAAGTTGTACGTACATTTATGTAAGTCTCAAACATTGTTGCACTTTTATTTTTCATTATTCAAGAAAAATTATCTGTAATTACGATATATATAAAAAAAGTACAGTAAAATATTATAAAAGTTAGAAAAATATATCATTTAATTGGTAAATACTGTGATAATCCATTAATTTCCTAAAATATGGAGGGAATTACACGGTCATTAGCAATCGATTCTCAAAGAAGATTCATTAAGCTATACAACTGTCAATTTCAAATAACATTAAATAGATTAGAAGGTTGATAAAAAAAAAAAAAAAAAATTAGGGAGTAAAAATTTGTTGTTATTTGATAAATTTTCATAATTCTTAGTGGATATAGATAACCGGCAATAGATAGCTGTTATTTTTACTCTACAACCCCATTTTTTTTGTTAGGCGACAAACTGCTATACAAGCGGTATTGTTTAAAGGAAAATAAATGAAGTATTAAAACAACTGTAATGTGTATCAGAATTAACATTAATTTATTATCGTAGTCATACAGGACTATTAGAGGCGTTTTTGTTTCTAGAGCTGTGAAGAAGTGCGTTTATAGACTTCATTTACAGCTTTCTTCATGTCTCCTGGTCAAATGATAATAACATGTAACAAAATTTAAATTAAATATGTAGCTACAGTTTTGTCTTATGTTCATATTGATTTTAAGGAGGCGTTTATATAAATGACCTTTTTTGATGGCGTGTCAGCGGGTAGATGAAAGAAGTATAAAGAAAATGATGTTACTAACTGAAGGTTTGAGTAAGAATCAAATAAACTCTTCTGAACTTTTGCGGTTATTCAAAATTCAAACTCTTATTTAAAATTCCCACTAATAATTTATTCTATGATGAATATTGTTTGCTTCAAGTTTGGATAATGATTAAATAATTACTTATAGTTGTGTAGTTTGTTAACTCATAATAAATCATTCATTTAAATGATTACATATAACAGCGTATTCACGACTGTAAGAATTTCGACGTTACTTATGACATACGACTGATATGAGTCATATTTTGACTGACTCAAAATATGTAACAGTGTGAATAAATAACACGGAATATACAAATAACCAAAATTTTCTGCCACGTGTTGTAGTTTGTGTTCAATAATAATCTAGAAAATTATTTTAATGGCTATAAGCTGAAATATTTGGGATCCGACGACCTGGCCTGACCTGAATACCTCCGGAGTTCCCATGCTGACTAAATATCAGCCAATATCGTAATACTTGGTGAGCGGCTGAGATGCTTCTCCTCGACTGACCACAGAGAGCGATAAGCCCCTAAATGAGCGCCCCCTCCCCGCTAATATTAAAACCGCAGCTCCCCTGACAATGACTGATTTTTGCCGATACATCACCGCTATCAGGCCTTTTGTGATCCGGCCTCACCAGTTTTAATTTGAATATGAGATATTGCTCCTCCCTTAATATCTTTGACCCTGACATGCTCGCAGCCTGCGCCCAGACAATGCAGTCTCAACCGATTTGACAGCGATGAATGAGACGAGCAGTTTTGGTAAAGTCGTGCGCTCCTGTAAAACTGTGATTATCCTTATTTAAACCACGTGTCTGATTTCAAAGACTCCATCAATCAAATTTATTGATTTAATGTTGTATCCATAATATTTGTTTGTATCTCATTTTGTCTAGCCGGCGCATCCGTCAGCTGCCACATAAATCTACACACATTAACATAAAGTCGAATTAAATATAAATCACTACAAAGTAAACAATTTTCTGGTACGTTCATTTTTTCTTTTTTTTTTTTTTTTTGGAGATTTATATGAAACTCTAAATATCGCTGAACTTATTTTTTAAACACAAACCTCACGAAAATTTCTCAATTTTAATTAAATTTCATGTAGGAATTCGGTTCCTCAAGCCAATTCTAGAACATTTTTTCTTACTTCATGCTGAATCACATGCTATTCTGCACAACTATCTTACTATTCTGAACCAATTTCTTTCTTTTGATGTCCTTCCAGGCTCATTTTCCTCCTCCCAAAAACCACTCGTGATTTTTTTTCGGTCTGCTTAAATCTCTCTCGCCCATTTATTTTTTTTAAAACACATTAGTCTATTGAAGTCCATTGCATTTGAGATTTATAACATATCATTATCATATTTAATAATCCTTAATTATTATATTCATTAATCAAGATTGTATTTCATTGTGTAGCATATTCGGTCTCATTATTCAGACCAGTGTTATTTCATTACATAATTGATTCAAAATTTACAAATTATTATACATATGTATGGCTTCATTGAGTGATTTAAATTTCAAGATATAAATAAAATATTTGTTGTAATTACTTTATTGAATTAAGAATTACCTCGCTCTCTGGTTGAGCTGATTTTTCCCTTTGCTGAAGGAGAGCAAGTGATGCTGATTAATAGTGTGAAGAGACAGGCAGCAAAGATAGCCTCCTCCTTAATGCCCCTCACCTTTATCTTCAGCCAATCGTTTTGTTCCAGAGGTCGTAATGATAGGATCCTTAGATCTGGCTTCTAGCACACACAAACAGAGGAGAGAGAGAGAGAGAGAGAGAGAGAGAGAGAGAGAGAGAGAGAGAGAGAGAGAGAGAGAGAGAGGGGGGGGAGGGGGTTTAAGATTATAATATAATTATTAATTATACAATCATTTTTAAAACAGCAGTGACACCCTTTATCGGTATTTGTATAACCTGCTTCGCATCAAGTATTAGATTATCCGACTGCCTAAAAATGCTATTAAAGAAGTTAAGATTAAATATCATGATGACATAGAGTGTGTTATAGGTGTCCCCAAGTTTGGGCCTTCCACTGAGATTAATGAAAAAAAATTAAAATCGATTTGAAAGGTCTATCTTAAAGTTGAAGATTAAATAAAGAAATAAGTTTATATTTGTTATGAACTACTGTAGTGTATAGATTATGCAAGAATACTTCAGTAGAAGAAGACGTGGTAAGACTATAAGATTTTCTTTGTTGATAAAATGTAGGAGAGGACTCTCAGTAAAAGTTAGACTTGGTCTCGCATCAGCGAAGGTCAGCCATGTCATAGTGAATGTTATAAATAAATTAAAAACACTATTTAACGAGATACCTTTACCAATCCCTCAACGTTTATAAGTGACAATAAGTAAAATTTAATCGAATGACAAACCCTCAATAACATACCATCTTACGATTTAAATGATAATTGGGCATATCCTTGAACTTCACGCTTTAACGATACCATAAAGTACATCAACAGTAAGACGATATAAACACATACCATACATAATAGGAAATGTATTTTAATAGTACAAGCCTGAAGTAATTTAATAAAACAAGTAAATGAATAAGTATATTTCAATCCTAACCTTAAAAGCAATAACAAAAATAATAGTAACTACTTTATTTTTCTATTTGGTTAATTGGACTGCCGGATAAACAACTGGGCACTTCGTAATGTGAAAACCCTTATATTGACAGTATGTGAAAAAAAATATATATCAAATCAGTAGGGCAATGAAAATTCTTTGAATTATAAAGACAATAAATTATTTTTAAAAAACCGAAAGAATGCTATAAAAATACCTAAAAGTGGGAGGAATCAGCATCTAATCATCCACTATCCCTTTAAAAAATATTTAAATTTTATAAGAGATTTCTAAAATTTATTATTGAGTAAAAAGGTTATCATAAATATTTTAAGGCCAACTTTAAAGTCCTTTAATTTCAAGATAATATAAAAAGTACCCATGAATTCAGCTGGAAATTTTAATAAAATTATAAGGTATGCAATTTAAGGACATAGTGACAATCTAGAAGCATACAAATTTTCATAACAGATTTTCAATCTTTTTGAAAAATTGGAGTTTTATTTATTTATTTTTTGTGTGCCTCAGAGATGAATTTAAATAATAATTACGCTCGATAGGATTCATACAGTTTAAGTTATTTTAAGTTAGTACAACTGATAAAAGACGTTATAACAAATTAACCTAGGAGCACAACATAGGCAAGCTCATGGTAATGGAGTCTAATTTATAACATGGCAATGTTTCGGCTCAGATTCCAGTCCTTCTTCAGAGATATCTTAGTTGAACCCAAATAAAGTAAATAACTATTATATAGGTATTCCATGAACAAATGGAATGATTCCGAACATAAACGGAAAAAATTTAAAAATGGAAATATAAAGAATATAGGATACAAAAGATTATAAAATTTAAAATAACAGAGCACCTTCTTAAAAACAAATAATTGGGAATAACTTTTCATAATATTTCCTCGTTCTTCTCATAAGCATAAAAATAATTTCACGTCAGCTAAACTTCAATTAATATATTGTAATTACATTCAGCACCCCAAACGAAAATAGTCTATATTACTTGCGGTCAATAAAATGGTGAAATAGTAGGACTGGTAATCATCGTCCTCCTATATCGGATCGGCACCTATTTATTAATAACGTTTAATTAAATTCAGTTATTAATAATAGACTCAAACGAAATATTTAATTACCAATTGAAGTAATGATGGTGATAATGAATTTCTGTTTTAGGCGATTCTCCACCTAATTAATTGCTGCTATTTAATAACGTTTAAAGGTTTTAAGAAATGTCTCTGGATCTACGTTGTTTACCAAAAGCTTTTTGGCCAATTTCCAAAAAAGCAGAATTCATTACATCTTATCCAATTAAAATCTCCCCTTCCCCCTGGGTTTCACCGCCCCCGACTCTTCAACGTTTAACGCCGCCAAGTGCTTTCATTAAGCTACAAATAAAATTCTTCATGATTTACAGGGTGGAATAGCCGTTCGAGCTGTTCAGGGAGGGTCCGTCTTATCATCACCTATCGGTCGGCGACTTCATCCATTTAAATGAGATGATACTGGCGAAAAGCTCAATGAAATCTATCCAGTGCAGTTAATCAATTTAATTTGCATATCGTAAAATGTATTGGAGTAGAAATAATATAGGCATATGCTAAATGTAATACATATACTAGTATTATATATTATAAATTGTAACCTGTTGTGAATAAAACATTCTGCTTAATATCAATGAACTAAAATAATTATGTTATTTACTTGCAAGTAGATTAGCAATAAGATATTAATTACTGATTGCTCCATCCAATGGTTCATATTTTTTTTTTTACTATTTTATTTCAATAATATGGTCACTAATAACAAATATATTAATATATAATTAATTAATATATTAAATATAATATTATTAACGTTATTTATTTATTACGGTACATTATATTATATATTACGGTCCATAACGATTAATTAATTAATTTACAGTGATTTTAAAATGTTCATTAGCACGTTGGTGAAATACATACATTTTTATGTTACAGTTTCACATTATTATATTTATTTTAATTTTTTCTTTATTTCTAAGCATTTATTAGGAGTAAAATCAACTTAGAAAAAAATATATTAAAATGATCTATTGTTTTATTCGTGCTTTAAAATTATATGGAAAGCTTATTTTGTCCATAGTTTAAAAGTAAAAAAAATATCTAATTAACATTTTGCAACGTTTCAGTCTGATTTAACGCCCATTTCAAAAATTACATTCAAAAAGTACTGAAAGTTACATCAAGATTTATAAAAATAACATAGACTTTTTTAAAAATTATAAATCATTTTGAAAGTTTAATAGCGGTCCGAACGAGTAATTGGATGGCTATTAGTAATAAATGTAATATTTAATGATACTTACGTATAAGACCGTCCGATATATATTTCTGCTGTGGTTCATAGTCTGCTCTATTACAATTATTATTGCTTCAGTTGGATTATAGGCTGTTGAATTTCGTTCGCTATGCTCACCCAATATAAAAATAAACAAACCATAAACGAATCCTTTCTATTGAGTTTAGAGCTTTAATTTATATGAAGCCTTAATTTATATGTTTGTGATGTCAAAATACACAATGGTCGATTTTTTAAATGTAGCTCTGAGGTTCTCATATGTAATTTACGTTTTAATTATGTTCTAATTAATGGATTTCCTTTGATTCATCGACGTACCAATCACTGGCGATATTGACATAAACGGAAAACGTGGGTGAATCATATTTACGAAAAATGAAATGAGTCCGGAGAATTTTTTAATTTGCGCTATGCCTTTCAAATTAAAAATTCTCTGAACTCATTTCATTTTTCGTAAATGTGATTCACCCACGTTTTCCGTCTATGTCAATATTGCCAATGGTTGGTACGTCGATGAATCAAAGGTGATAATTCAAAATCGCAAAACTCTTAATCAGAATATCGTTCCGAAGAACCACCTCATCTACTACGAATTCGGACAAATATCGAGGCAATTCAAATGAAAAAGTACACTGTTTGATACACTCTTGACGTTTGTTCTAAACAACCTTTTGAGAGTCCATTTGTCACTCTTTTTCGCGGTCGCTCATAACTAAATCCCGAGATCGTTTCGCACTTCGCACCTATTTGGACGAAAACTGACAAACAATAAGGGCCAAATGGACGCGGTCCCTCATCCAGCCACGTGTGCGAATCGCTTGTGCAAATTCGGATGAATTGATTTCGCAGCTTTCTGCCCCCAGTGGACGACAGGCCTAAAGCTATATGCCAGGTTTAGTGATAACATTTCTTAAAATTTGGCAAAAAACTTTCTAATTATACTTTTATAATTATTTCCGCTGTTAAAATATTAAATAAGGCTCATTACATATATATAACTCTCAAAGTTCTGTTGAATTTTATATTCTTTAAGAATATAAAAAAGTTTGTTACCTTGTGACGCTATTCTTGATTCGCTAGAGAATTATGAGACTTATTCAAGTCTAGTCGATCTTCTCACGCTTGTAGGAAATATTTTAACAAACACTAAAAAATATGTAATAAAGCATGTCTAACAACCAGACCAAACAACTATATTGCTTACGTGTGTGAACCGCATAGTGCTAAGAGAAACCACGGGAGCTGTCGATCTTACGATGATGGAGTGTGTAACGAGCCCCACGACCTATCCCTGATAAACACCATCATTCGACACTGATCCATCACCATAAGCTTCATCAGCGATTCTCACTGCTCCAGTCACCAATAATTCGCAAATCATCCAAACTGTTCGCCATGTACTGAATCGATCGCTTACCACAATAGATTTCTGCTCTTGTCAACAGTTTTATTCTCATTCTTTTTTAGTGTAATGATTTTCAGCCTACTCCCGTTTCTTACCTCCCTCTAAAAAGAAGCTTCTAAAAAATGTGATGAGCATTCAAAAAGTATTGGTATACCAGATCCGAAATTATTCAATAGAAGAAAAATTATTAACGTATACTATGAATTATTTGTTTTTAATATCCCAATTAATTAATCTTAATTAATTTAACATAACTTCGATCCAGTCGTAAAATATAATTCTTCTTCGTCGTTTCCTATAGATCTGAGAAAAAAATTATTAACGTATTCAATGAATTATTTGTTTTTTAATTTCCAAATTAATTATTCTTAATTAATTTAGCATTACTTCGATCCAGTCGTAAAATATATTTCTTTTTCCTCGTTTTCTATAGATCTGAGACTTTGAGCCCAGAAACCTAAGTAATTAATTCAAGAATTAGAACATTAGGAAATCCAGCATTAATTATTACTACTTTCCTTTATTCTTAATAAAGAAATTTGCACTGCTATTAGAAAATTAAAAAATCTTCTGACCCTTATGGTAATACCCTCATATATCGTTATTAAATTATCTAAATACCTTATTAAGTCGTCACTATATATTTTTGATGTTTCAAATCAGGTAATATACACGTGAGTGTAAAAGGGAAAAAATTATTTCATTTTTCAAATTTGGTAATTGTAATAACAACTTAAATTACCGATCAATCTCAATTATTTCCTGATTTTTAAAGGGGTTAGGGTAGATTCTCCATGCTAAAAACAAATTTGTTAAACCATGTTAAAATATATATTATTTACAAACAAGATAGATGCTTATTCCAAATAATGCTCATTCCAAACTGATCTATGGTAACTATCATATATTGTCTAGTGTTTGAATAACTATAAGTAGGTTGGTTGGTCTTATTCGTAGGTATTTCCATGAAAAATAACCTTTTTATTAAAGTATTATTTGTTGCATAACATTCTTAGGAGAGTAAGGTACCCGTTAAGCTTATAAACAGACAGCATAGGAATCAAGCAAAATAAATGACCAAACACAATGATGAATTACATTAACTCATAGGTGATAAAAATAACACCATACAACTCAAAGTTTCTTTAAAAGATTTAATAACTCTCTAAATACTAATGAAAATATCTATTCGACTAAAAAAAGTGTGAAAACAACTTAAGAGAACTTCATGCTTCGGTAATCGTGCTTTTGCTTCATTCTTTACGAGCAATTAAAAACAAAATTTGCGTTAAGAATGTAGTTAGTAAAATACTGTCACTTGATAGCAATGAATAGTTGAGTACAAAAATATTAAAAGAAATATTTAAGATGTCCAGATAAATGAAATTTTACACTAAATTTATTAGAGAACTACACTTATTATATTAAAAAACATATATAAATCATACTACTGGATACAGATAGATCTACACAAAAATTTATGAAAAATTAACATTTAATGATTATCTATAGCTCGAAATCATGGATTAGATGAATAGTATACAATAAAAAAATCTCACCTTTCACACTCTTGACCTTTGAACCCCAGTAAACTAATTCTAAAGAGTAAATGCACCCTTAATATGACTATTCATATAAGTCATATTATAACTAAACTACACAGATTGTGGTAATATATGGGGTTATCTGCGGGTTCCTGATCTTCTGTTTCATCCGAATGAATGGAGGGTGGATTAAAGATTTTTGAGTTTTCAGCAATTATTTCAGCGTCATCGGTCAGTTTCCCGTGACAAAGAAGCGTGTATCGGTTTGCTGGATAATTTTTGTGGCTATATTAAACTCGTAGCTTCCAATCGAAGTAACAGAGTTCAGTATTGTCATTATTATTCTTAGGACTTTGTTTGTTTGGTTCTTTAGTGGCGCCAAACTTCATTGGTCATCAACGCCATTTATATTTTATTTAATTTTGCTAATATTCGTTAAATTTTATTTATTTTTTTTCTTCCGATCAAGTTATATTTTTGTCAGTAAATTTTGTGATTTTAAAAACTGGAACACCAATTCTATTGCCTTATCATCGCCTCCAATGGTTTTTGAGATATCTTGGCTTAGTCCCAAGCTATTGAGGTGTGGTGTAAAATATGGGCATCGTTGGAAAACATGGCTTATTGTTAAATTGTTATTGCAATACTGGCAGTTCGGAGGTGTTTCTTTTGATATAAGATAGGAGTGGGTGAGCCTCGTGTGACCTATTCTCAGCCTAGTCAGTACAACTTCCTCTCTACGGCATTTGCGACTGGAGGTACCCCAGGGCTTGACATCCTTTTTAATAATTTTTAATTTGCTCATTGGGCTTTCGTTCCACATAGATTGCCATTGATCTTTGACTTCCTTTACAAGAGGCCTGCATATCTCTGACGGAGTTAAAATTGCTTTACCCCGTCCCGGAAGCGCGAGTGCTTCTCTTGCAGCGTGATCGGCCAGTTCATTCCCTGCGATTCCTACATGGCTTGGAACCCATAGAAATGTTACTGACATACCCATGTTGTGTAGAGCTTTTAAGTGAAAATGGATGCAGGAAATTATCGGATGTTCTGGATACATAGAATCTAAAGCTTTTATCGAACTTAGTGAATCTGTAATTATCGTAATGTTGGTGTGGTTCAAGGATAAACAGAAGTGAAGTGCTGCTGCTATTGCATTTAGTTCGGCAGTGAATATGTTGCATAGTTTGTGGAGTTTAATTTTGAACGTTGAGTCATTTGTTACAAAGGATGATGCTGCTGATTGGTCTGATTTTGATCCGTCTGTATAGATTATAAAGGATTTGGGCATGTTATGAATTAGACGAGAAAAGTGGGCTTTATATTCAATTGGTTCCGTATTATTTTTCAAGTATTTGGACAGGTCTAGAACAGTTTTAGGACGTTGGAAGGTCCATGGTGGATGAATGTTTTCGGATTTGTCAATTCTTATCGTTTTGAGAAAAGCGATAACTGAGGAGAGTCTTTCTGATAACGGATTCTTAGGATTCTTAGGACTTTATATTCCACTTAAGGCGTTCCACAAGGTAGTACCTTGAGACCGTTGATATTTTTATGCTCTATAAATGACTTGTCTGGGCATTTCTAAACTTTGGAGTCTTAGAACTTAGTCTTGGAACTTTGGATTTAGGCGCTGGCAATTAAAAATTATATAGGCCCATTTTAAATTCAAGTGACTACCAATTGATTCGAATTAATTGCAAAGTGATCCAAATTTGTTTATAAATTGATTATAAATTAATAAATTATTCTTTGATGTGGATTTTGCTAAATTAAATCTAGTCAAAAACAGTTGCATTATTATTATATTAAAAGACTTATACCTTATTAAAATTCACATTACTAAAACTATGCACTTTTCACCATAATAATTAAGGAAAGACAAGAAAAAATTCATTTGTGTGATTTTTTTTTATATATAGATGAAAATTATCTTTTTCATTTACGAATTAAATTTTAAACAATAATAATTAAACTTTTTTTTTAATTCAACAAGTATGAAAATTTAGTTTATGATTTTAGAGACTCAATTTGAAAATGTAATCTTAATGTTAGTAAACATTAGCCAGTCAGACAACTATAGTATATGAAGTTAAAAGGGCATTTTGTTCCAGAATTACCTTAGAAAGGAAGAGAACACTATTGCTTTTGTACATAATATGAGAACCAATTTAGACCATCAATATTTGCACAAAAAAATCGCGCTGATTAGAGGTAACTGAATATTTAAATTGAAAAAAAAATAAGGAGGAAATTAAATAAAATGAAACTAGTCTAATACCAAGATAGAACAATTTCATAATTAGCAATTTAATTTCCCCTAACTGGTATCTTTATTTGATATCTTAGTGAAATTGGTATACTTTGTAGTTCCGTATTAATTAATCCTAGAATGAGTTTTCTTCGTAAGTAAACCTATTCAATATGTTTAAGCCTTATAATTTTCAACTTAATACAAAAATATTTAAACTATTTTTATTGATTTTAATATATAATGTTTTATAATTTATAAACAGTATTTTTTTAAAACAAATTTCAATGATTTGAACAAAAAATTTGTCAGTTATGTTGTTTGCAAATTATTGTTATAATAATTGCTTTAAACAAACTATCTAATAAATAAATTATTTTATATTTTACTACTTCGCTTATTCATGCTTATCCCTAACGTATTTTCTTTCATCCAATTCATAATTTTGAAGCATAAATTGGAATTAAGCTCAGATGGATAGCTCTTAGCTGAGTTGTCACAGGTGCCCCTTAGCTTTTCTATCACTCAAAAATAAAATCTGGTATGGTCTTCTCTTCACACAACTTTGATTTAATATAAAAATTCGTATTTTATGATTTTTTGAAGTGTATATAACGAATATCAACTTTGTTTCTACAAAGAATACATCAGTTTAGCAAAACCTTGTTAATAAGAACGAGATTGGGAGAGATCAGGCGGTCTTGGCTTCCGTTCCAAACTCCTCTCCTCTATTTTTCGTTTATTCTTCTTTAATTAGCTATCTAATTATTTTTTGTATTTATTCGTAGTTTACTATTGCTAATAATGAAATCTGGTTATTTATTTCAAATAAGAAAAAATAAACGTACATTAGAAGATTTCATAAAATTCGACGTTTAAGCTCTGTTAGACAATTTCAAATAGGATAACACCTATTTGGTATTAAATCCATTTGATTGTATATTGATTTACCGAGATCCATCAAAATAGTTGGAGTCGTTTTTGTGAAGGTTCTAAATAAGTGTAAAATCTATTCTCTAAGATGGTTAGTAGATTTTAATGAAATTTTTCTGTAACATCCCAGTCATTAATATGCCCTATATATGTAATTTCAGTTTCAATATTTTTGTTTTTGAGCTCGGTTGTTCACATGCAGACACAGACAAAAACCATATTCCGAGACTTGATATTCATACCCTGATCAAGACCTGTAACTCAGGTCGAAACGTCGGCATGTTTAAATAATTTTTATTATTTATTATATTTTTAACATATTATTATATGTTTACTTATGATTTTTTGCTGACCTCACCCCCCCCCCCGACCATCTTCTCCAATTAGACTTTATTCTAATTATAAATATATATATATATTTACTTAAAACTAAAAGAAAATAAGAATATTTTACTATTTTTCTGTTTTATAAAAGCACCTGTTGGAGCTTAAAAGAAGAAATCAAATCAGTTTATTTGTTTATTTGTACCTTGCTTTGAAAGGTACTGATTAGTGTTGTTGAACAAGTGTTTTTCCTTAAGGCCTCATGGAGGCGGGGAATCATCTCCTGAGCCAGCCTGATCGAAGACTGGATATTAAAAAAGAGGGTGGGCCCTAGTAAGGCATTTTTCAAAGGGGGTGAGCCCCACAGTCGCTTTTAGAAGTAATTAGCAAGGCAACAAAGTAGCAATAGAACCTTTTAGCCTCGGCTCAGACAGATGAGCGGATTAAAAAAGTAAATTTAACAGTGAGCGATATCTGGGGGGCGACTTTTTTTTTCAATTTGTTTCCAACACAGGTCACGGTTGTAGGGCAAATGATTCATAAATTGAAACAGACTTCCATATCGAGTTGTACCGTTTTCAATCACCGGAAAATATTTACATACTCAGAAAGAAAAGAAATATTAAAATATTTCGTTCCCTGTCCAGCCAATCCCATACAACCCGTGTATTTTCAATCAACCGAGGATTTACTTAAACTTGAATGCCGATTTTCTAATTAAATAAATCGCGACCCTGATTCCAAAAACTACTAACTACATTTTTGTTCTTAAGTAAAGTTCTATTTTGACCGGACCTTCCTTCAATTCTGGAGGAGTTAGAGAATTGTGTGTACTCCATATAAGAAGAGGGTTTTGTCATAACAAAAATTATTTATGATAATTATGTAATGTATTAAAGCAAGTAGGAAGAACTTGTGGAGGGGGGAGGCCGAAAAGATTATAATAGTTTTAGTGTGGTTAAAATGAATTTAGATTGTGGGAACTATTGCTGATGAGACGGTTTGATCATAATGAGGGTCACCATGTTTTAGTTATTAGAAAGATGAGACAATGATATCTTAAGTGTGAGCCCCGTATGGGAGGGTTCACCTGATGTTAGCTGTGTTCCTGGTGCTGATGTGCCGCTGAGATGGAGATCCTGGCTGGGTTCTCCCAGTGCCACGCTCTATTCCTTTCCTCTAGCTTGACATCTTCAATCCTCGGTGGCTAGTAACTGAGAGAGAGCAGACCAGAGATCCCTAGAGAGTTTTCAGGTCCTAACCTTCTGGGATTAGCCCTCTGAATCCCCTCTGGTTGGCCCTTTTCTTTACAGGTGGCGCCAATGTTTGGTAGTTTGCTGAAACCTGAACCCTCAGGACCTGTGGACTAACAGCTTTAGTATCTTAACCATTCCAGTGTTTGGAATTTTGATATGATTTTCGCTGAGTCATAACAATCTTCTATCCTTTGAGAGTATCATTGATTTTCTAACCTTCTCTAGCAAATCTAACCATGAAATTTCCAATACAACGGGATAATTTCTATCACGATTTGTGTTGGTAAATTAGATTTTAAGACGAATTCATATCAGTTTCCTTTGTGATAAGACCTGTTCTAAAGGTATAAAGCCCCTAAAACTGCTAATAATATTTTATTATTTTTGATGATTTCCATGCAAACTGTGTAAAAACTCTAAAGACAAAAATATTTCGAAATTAGATTTTTAATAAGTTGAGGATTTATTACGATGGCACCTATTCTAGCCTATTCGGCCTATCGAGGAAAATCAAATTATGATGACGGATTCTTATAATAAATTGATTTCGAAAGTGATTTCATTCCATGCGTTTTTTCGTTAACACTTTCACCGTGGTTGACGACGTATCAAGCCGTAATGGCTTGGGGCACTTTCACGATAAGCCATAGTTATAGGAAGTAAGTTTTTTAGTTTACATTCGGAGTTTTAGAAAGAGCTCTTGCACGTCCCTTTCATCTTGTATTGTCCCAAGCCGTGTTTAGTACGGTCCTATTTCCTACGGTCGATCAGAATTCGTAAAAAAGGTTAGGAAATTAAAAATGCACTAAAAAAAAATAGTGTAAATGCTAATGGATTGAACACTACATTTTCGGGACACATTCACTGAATGTCAATCTTGTTTCAATTAATAGTTACACAAAATGGATTGGATCCAATGTCGTTGCCGTTGTTAAGATCTGCCAAACCTAACATTAAAATATTTTAAAATTATATACAATATTATTAAATAAGTAAAATAAAATATATATGTTCAAACTTCTCCATTGCATGACATTTCTGACAACTGTATTAGCCATAATGAAACGTTAGTATGTTTTTAATATCTTATATTCTTTAAGTTCTTACATTATATTTTTAATATTCGTTCATTAGAAATAAGTTGGCCACAAAAATATGATATATGATCAATATTTATTTTTAAAAATAATGATATAATTTTAATGTTGCATCTTATTTTATTTGTCCAATTTGTTCTGCTATGAACTGCATTGTCCCCTATATCTGGCTAATCATCAGAGTTGAAAAATATAAAACTTACCTAAACGAAATAACCTTTAAACTCACTAAAAAAAAAAAAATAATATGAGTAATGTTAAAAAACAAATAAATTATAAACATGTGCATAATAAAAAAAAAATTGATTGTGTATCATAATCATGTTTGTACATATCTTGGTATGTTGGGTTTGTATTATCAGTTGATAGATAGGAAAATTATTTCCTATACTTTAACATCTCATGCAATTTTTATTATAAATATTTTTTTCGGTTTTTAGAAAATGTTAGATAGTACTTAAATAACGTGATTTTTTAAAAATCTTAATTGTCAGTGATTACAACAAATTTTTAAAAAAATTTTAAGAAAAAAATATATATAATTTTTATTAAAATTTAAGAATAATTTTGTTAAACGTTAATTTTATTTTAACAGAACATTTTTGTCTAGTAAAAGCGAATGTCCTGTCTCCAATTTCATCCGTCAGTAGCAGAACAATTAACAATTCATGTGCCTATAATACATTACTCAGCTAAGTTGTGAAAAAATGTACCAAAAATAAAGCCTTCAATTCAGGAAACTAAGTGATTGGCAGTTTTAATAATTAGTTAGTTAAAGGAGTTGGATTAATTACAAAACATAAAATGCCAATAAAGGAAAATTTATTTAAAGCTTCCGGACAGAAATAAAAAATAAATTAGATTGTAGGAAGATAGTCTGGGTGGCGATCAATAAAGTTAAAAATAGTAGAAAACACTACTCATTGCTAACCAACGTTTCGCCCAACTTTCAAGAGCTCCGTCAGGACTGACCCTGATTGAAAACATTGTAGACTGAGTCGAATAGAGATTATAATTGACTACAATAAACAACACTCAGCTTCAACTTTGCAACAATCTCTAAGCTTTAGATGCAATTTTTGAACTGGCTTTAACCACCATCTTAGCCTATCAGAGATATATAAAATTTAGGTAATATTTATAAAGGTATTTATAAAATAATGAACTCAAAGAAAATTAAACTGAATTTAAAATAAATATGATCCATAAAATGTTTAAATAGCTCAAATATTTGTTCATGAAATCGATAAATTTAACATCTTCCAATTATATAAAGCGCAAAATACTTAAAGTTCTAAATAACATTACATCTATCACATTATGAAGAATGCTATTAACTATTAATACTTGTTTTAAAAATTTAGTGGCATACATAAGTCTTATAATCAGCATAGTAAAGAATATGCAAATTTTTTCTAATGTCATTAGACATCATCTTCATGTGAATAAAACCAAAGAAGTATTCTTTATAGAATCGTCTTATCATACCATCTTTAATATTGAGGAAGCAATAAAAACCCGTCTTATTTGTAATAACAGCTCAAGAAACATTTTTGCTAAATATGAAGAAAATTGATCAGTGCATTTGGGTGTAATCACGCAACAATCAAAGATTAGTTCAGACGGAAATATTACGGGTGGTTGAAGGTGGTGGGCCCGACGCACGTTGGGAAGAGCTCCATCAGCCACCGGAAGAAGAAAGTGCAGACGCAAACTGAGACCAGGAGAACTGGACCAGGATGGCGCGCTGAACAGAGCTGGACAAAGGTTAGTTGTAACTAACAACTAAAAACTAATGCTAAATTAGCTGTAGTTGCATTGAAAACTAAAACTAACCCATTAGTTGTTATCTGTTCACACATTGCTAACTTACAGAACTAGATTAGCTATTGTCAGAAATTAGCAACTAACATTTAGTTACGAAGCAATAGCTATGGCTAAAACTAATAATTAGTTACTTTTATCTTTAGTTCCAACTAAAATATGATATAATAAAAAATTCCAAGAACAGACTTCATTTAAACTTTTCTTATTTCTGAAATGTGTCTAAGTTTATGTTTTCTCTGTTCAATCGGTTAATTTCAGAGGTGCTGAGAATGAAAAAAATAATCGATTTTATTTTAACTTTTCAAATTTCTAACATATTGGGATCCCTATATATGTTTTTGAAGGTGTTGAAAATGAAAATAATATTGATTTTATGATAGTGCGCTTGCGAATAGATATTTTAGCTTATCTCATTTCTAACATATTGGAGTTCCTTAATAAGTTTTCAGAGATCCTGAAAACGAAAAAAGAATCGATTTTATGATCGCGTACTTCTGAATCGATTTATTTTAACTTTTCAGATTTCGAACATATTGGGGTTAATGTTTTCTAATATCTTAAAAGTTAGAATAAATCGATACGCAAGCGTGTGATCAAAAAATCGATTTAGTTTCCATTTTCAGCATCTCCGAAAACATATTATGGGACCCCGATATGTTAAACATCCAAAAAGTTAAAATAAATCGATATGCAGTTGCGCAATCATAAAATGGATTATTATTTTTTTAATTTCATCGGCTCCGAAATCTTATGAAGGGATCACAATATGTTCGGATAACCGCTAATAGAGTTAAAGAATTAGTTATCAGTTGTTTTTCAACAGCTAAAGATAATTTTAATTATATATATTGATATATTATAAATTGACAGTATAATTTCAAATTATGAAGAAGTTGGTCAGGGTGTGCGGTCAAAAGAGAACCAAAATAATTTAAAATTATTTATTTTTGGACGTTTCGCCCCACTTTGTAGAGCTTTATTAGGGCTGTTCAAGTTTAGAGCTGAGGAGACTTTAAAAGTCTTGAATAGAAAGTAAATTTTATTTACTTTAGCATGCCCAGTTTGTCAGAAATGGCTTAGCAGGGGATATAGCAAAAAAAACGGAAGTATGAAATGATAAACCATAAAATAAGGAATGCAAAGAAAAAAATCCATTCACGTAAATCGTTTTGTTTTTTTTCTTCAAGACTTGAACCTACTTAAGAAAATTAGACATTTATTTAAAAACAAATTTGATCCTTTTTTCTCATTTTTATTCATTACAAACCTTCCAACGTTTCGACCCTCAGTTCATTTTCAAGGATACCTTCATTTTGATGTCATTTTCTTTTTTTAAAATCTTAAAAATACAGGCTAATTGCCTTTGTCCCATATAACTTTTTCTATATAATTCCTTCTTAAATTTAAAACTTTTAAAATCCACTTTTCTTCTTTCTTTCATTTACATTAAAACAGGATGAAAGAAAGAAGAGAAGTGGATTGTAAAAGTTTTAAATTTAAGAAGGAATTATATAGAAAAAGTTATATGGGACAAAGGCAATTAGCCTGTATTTTTAAGATTTTAAAGTTTTAAATTTAAGAAGGAATTATATAGAAAAAGTTATATGGGACAATGACAATTAGCCTGCATTATTAAGATTTTAAAAAAGAAAATGACATAAAAATGAAGGTATCCTTGAAAATGACCTGAGGGTCGAAACGTTGGAAAGTTTGTAATGAATAAAGTTGAGAAAAAAAGAATCAAATTTGTTTTTAAATAAACTAAACCACTCTCAAACAAGAATATATTAATAAAAATTAATCTAAAATTAGACGTGTTTGATCGGCCTGACATCACATGGTCCAATGTTTTGTATTGTTTTACATGAACATTTCATGATCTTTAAGGGGTCAAATGTATTTTCAATAGAGCACTTATGGATCCAAGTAGATTAGGTCCGACCTAGGTCATCAGTGCACTATCTTTACTAATAAATGAGGAACAGATTTAAGCGAAATAACAGGAAATACCTCCAGTAGCGTACTTTTACCTGAGGCAGTGCAGGTCTCTCCAGGTCTGAATCAGTTCTAGCCCCTCAAGGATGTCATGTTTCTCCTAGATTTCACTGTGAATGCAGAACCTAACCTCTGCAGGGGATGGCACATACGTCTCGCAATCCTAGATAAGTTCATGGTATTAGCATGTATGCGATATGACATACAATAGGCCGGGATATCCGATTACCATCCTAAAATCATTTTGAATTGTAGGATAGATGTCAAAACTAGTCCAAGTTAGAAATAGTTGTAAGTGGTCGATAGGCTAACATTTTACACGTAGTATATCTCGTAATTATCATTTTTACTAATTATACTTTCCTCCCTAGATAGTTCCTTTAATTTACTCTAAAAAAAAAAAAAATAATATCAAAAATTTAAATTAATATAAATATTTATTATATGTATAATATGAGCATATATATGTATATTCTTTTTTTTCTAATGATTTTATCTGCTTTAGGAATTAAGAAAAAAAGGGATTCCACTGTAAAGGAATAAGAATTTGAATTGAAAGAATTGGATATGCATGATGGTCGATGTATAATTCCATAACTTAATAGATTTTATTATACCTTTTGAGAATTTTTTAGTCAATCACTAAATATATACATACATGAATTAATGTCAATAAAGACCATTCAAATTCTTTAATAAACTGTTTTTTGAAAAAAATACATAAAAAACGTTAAATTACTATTAAACTACTTTTTTCCCTTATGAAACCTTTAGTTTATCAAACCAAAACTAAAAATGTAAAACTCCAATTTATATGGAGCCCTACATTATATTTTACATCATATCTCATTTAAAATTATATCGTTTCATATCTACTTGTGTTTAAGATTGAAGAAACTTTTATAGCTATTTGCACAAAATAAATATATACCTGGTGCAGAAATTCTGGATCCCAATCTGTGCGTTCTTAGAATTCAAGCTAACAATAGGACCTCCCGTTGCTAACCTGAATAGATAAAGGACTTAATCTGGGCAAAGAGGAAAGTTCAAATTAATGTCACAGGACCGAGCATTTAACCAGATTAACCAATAATGAACTAAAGCAACTATGCCAAAATTTCATTAACTAATTTAATTAATTTATATATCCTTATTTTTTTGCCATATTGATTTGGAAATAGGATATAATACTTAAATACAACCGATTTATATCAGTATATTGTTTGAGAATATCATTGATGTCGTCAAATAATGGAAATGTTTATTCCCGCGGTCGTTCGTTTAATAAAGTATTCAATTAATTTAAATTCTCACGCACTCATTTTTTCCCTACTGCCTTATCATATATAATGTTGATAAAACCGGGCCAACGTTCATGTGTCTTATCGTAGCAGTAATTTAGTTTATGAAGTCATCTTTTCGCTTGAGGCAAACATTAATCATGCGTGAAATGAACATTTGGAAATTCTCTCACATGACTGAGTGCTCTGTTTTCCTCTAGAGGATAAAATTATACTTTCGAGAATCGCAATTGCTGAAAAAAAAATTTTCATATTTTTATTTTGATAATAATGGATTCACAAAATCGTAGGAATAAACTTTTTTAATAAAAGGTAATATATAGGGGTACGAATAAATAAAAATTATAAATTTATTTTGGTAGAATTGTTGATTCGAAGTATTGTCTTTAAAGTATTAATCTTTCTGGCTGCATCCGGATACCACGTCGGAATAATTCGCTGTCGTTTATGGATATCTACTAAACAACCTCATCTTCATATGATGTAAAGTGCTAATCAGACCATTACTGTAGCCCGGAACAAGCGATAATCGGAAGGTCTGGTGAATACGGTGGTTGAGGTATGGCTCCCCATAAAACGTTTTAAAAAACTGGTTTTGATCGGTGCCACAACTTACAAACGAGCATTATCAAGTAAGAGAATAATTTTGTCGTGTATGGACTCAATCTCATTAGTTGTATTCGGTAAAGATCTACAGCAATGATTTCACTCCGTTTATGCAACCCATATACCATAATACACCATACCCTGCTGATCACTCCAAATACACAGCATGAATATGTGAATTGGTTGTGGATTTTCGAGATAACCTGTTGGTCCCCATGATTTTCTCTTCTATTGGTGATTGTAGTGTATTTTTCATAATCTATAACGTAACATTAACGTAAAAAAAATCTTTTCTTTATGCCTGGCAGGTATCATTTACTTTGCATGTACTCAGGTACTTTGCATGAGTGGAAAGTTAGCACTCAACGTCTTCAGGCTTCAGTTTATAGAGAACACAATTTCCATGTTTTGGAATCATTCCCAATGATTTTTAACGGTTTGAAACTACTTACTTCGAATGTAAATGCCACTTTAATTGTTTAAATATTTTCAATTTCTTAATATAACTTGTAATATATTCTTAACCTTCCGTTCCATTTTCGTCATCTTTCTAACATCCTTTTTTAACTCCGATCCTGCGACGCTGAGCTCACTTCGATTTCCGATCCAAGTAGGTGTGTTTTATTCTTTTTTTTTTATCGTTCTTTTACCCCCTTCTCCTCCTCTATCCTTTTCTTATTTTTCCTTAACTACGTTATTAGTTACGTTCACCACAAATTATTATTGTCATATTTTTCAATCACTTATTTTTCCTCACTTAACTTTATATTTAACTTCTTTATTCTTGATTTGTACTTACAAATTTTTTCCAAAACTTTAATTTTTAAATTATTATAAAATTAAAATATTCATATTTGTTTGTTACTTTGCATTTATATAACTTTTTATTTCTTTTAATATAACTTTCATTATTTTCTTTTTCTTTTTTTATTTCTTTAATTACGTTATTTTACTTGCATTTTTAATTACCTATATATAAGTATTATTTTCCACTTATTTCATTATTTTATTTTTATTAACTTTCATTCCGTACAATTAATTACTTTAA
>NW_027109191.1:18313-38180 GCF_000696795.3 Halyomorpha halys | reverse complement strand
CTTATTCAATGATTGTTATCTTGTTTTTTGCTAGCCCTGATGAAGGCTAGAAATTACGGCCAAAATGTTGGCACGATTAAATAAGTTTTGAACTTAAAGGTTATTCTCTGACAGCAACCGCAAATAAATGCCAGTTATTTTCGCGTTTGGGACGATTTTTCTTGCAATAATACTTCCAATCGAACACTCTGGACCTTTCACTGCCTTATTTGTCTTCCGTTGTCTTTCTTTATTACGTTAAGCGATAAGGATGCCGAACATCCAACTCCCGTGGTAGCATCCTATCCCGAGTTTCCACCTCCATTACTTCTGCTATCCTCTCGCCCAAAAAACCAACTTATTGGCGTACATCCCTAAAAAAAACGATCAGATATCCTTGACATATTTATCACATACCAGATTTCCGCCACCCAAGCCATTGTTGAATCCCTGGATGACCTTTCAACAGATCATAGTACAGTTCTGCTTTTTTTAACATTCAAGCTTCGTAACTAAGCCCTCCACTCCTTCAATGATTACAGGAAGAATCTACTGGGACGGATTTAGGTACGACTTGGAACAAAAACTAGACTTGAACATTCAACTAAAGACATTGACAAAGCTATAGAAAGACTCACAGAATCAATAAGAACATGTATAAATGACAACAATTCACTAGTAGAATTAATAATAATAAACAATCTTACCTGCAACAGTATATTCGTATCTTAATAAGGGAAAAACGCACAGCAAGATCGAAGTGGCATAGAACCAGATATCTAACTGACAAAACTAGTTACAACAAATTAAGGAAGAAACTTAAAGCAGATATTAGATAACTCAAAATTCAAAATTTACTTAACTTCACTGAAAATCTTACAACTACTTACAAATAAATATGGAGATCCACCAAAAAGCTGCTGGATTTCATAGATACTAATCGCTTCTTACCGAATCCCAAATCTGTACCAGACCTGAGGAACAAGAATTCTAAACCTTCGGACAACACCTTTCTAAAACCTTTATTCCCCATCCCGTTATCTTTCACCCAATTCACCTTGAATGTATTGATGCAGAACAGAATATTTCACTCCAAATGACCCTAAAAAAAGCATTTCATCCTTCAGAGATATAATATCCAACATCATTCAGAGATTACCTACCCGCAAAGCTCCTGGATACGACTTAATAACATCCTATTCCTCACCTACATATATTACGCCGTTCTCCGTTCCACATATTTTCCTGGTCCATGAAAATTATCTATAGTCAAAATAATGCCTAAACCCCAAGAGCCGCCAGAACACCCATCCTCTTACTGGAGGTACCCATCCTCAACCTATCTCTCAATTACCGATCACGGGCAAACTCCTAGAAAAACTCATTTTGAAACGCCTATACCCCATCCTAGATTCCAATCATATAATCCCAGATCACCAGTTTGGATTCTGAACATCCCACTTCACTATCCAGGAATCTCATCGTGTGGTTTTGTCTCGTTTTCATTAAAGCGCATAATATACTGCGCGGGAGTCTTTTTCGATATATAGGAGGCTGGCACCCGAGACTGCTTTACAAACTCCATAAATTCCTACCTCCTCCATAGTTTTTCATCATCCGTTCCTTTATAATATCCTCTAACTAATAAATTATTCGAAGTAAACCACAATGGTTCCTATTCATCCTTCTATTATCAATTCGCTGGTGTTCCTCTAGGTAGTATACTCAGTCCAATCCTCTAAACCGTCTATACAGCTGGCATCCCAATAAATCCTAACACTATCCCCACCACGTATGCCGATGACACATATGTGCTCGCTTAATAATGTTTCTCTTACCCCTGTAGAACAGATCAACTACCTTAGACTACATCTTGACAAACGGCCAACTTGGAATCCTAACCCAAGACTGAAAAGTCAGGAATCTGCACGTCGATTCTGATTATTACAGCACTTTCTGGACAAATGGTCTAAACTTCCAATTCATTACAAAAGACTGATTTCCATGAAAATATTGAGGAGTTGATCTGGACATACGGAGTTGAGCTTTGGGGCTCTACAAAACCTTCGAATTCCTTTTGTATCCAATCCTTACAATCCAAAATCCTGAATGTTCCTTACTTTGTCACAAATAAAATCATCCATAAAGGCCTCAATTCCCTTATGAAACCGATCTAGCCCGAACCAGATATCAATCCTTCCTTTATAAACTCTCTAACCACTCAAATTAAAAAAACCCATTAGTTTCTAACCTTGCTTCCTCTTCCATTCCTGACAACACTCTGAGGCGCCTGAAAAGAAGATGGCCTCGAGACCTTATATTTTAAAAATGTTTTAGAGTGCTACCAATGGGTAGTTTCTCTACATGCCTGTAACATACCATTATGTTCTTGCTACAGATTTACTTAGTTGTAAACATCAATAAATAAATTTTTTAAAAATTACGTTGAGAATACAAATAAATTCAAGAAATTAAAAAAAGTTTCTAAAGTATTCCTTCTCGGGCTATTTGTTTCGTATTCCACAGTAATTGTGAGTTTACTGACTCATTCTTCTGTACTATGAAGTAAACTCGCATCACACAACTTTCACTTACTGTAATATGTAATTTAGAATTCCTCAAAGTGAAAATAATGAATATCAGCAATGGAGTATACAATATTTTAACAAATGTTAACGAAAACATGTAGACATGAAGGCGATCGGGGGAAATCATGTTGTCTTGGTTATTTCCGATTCGAACTTCTGTCTCAATGTTTTCCTTCTTTCTCATTTAGTTATTCATTAAATAATTTCTAATATTTTTTTTCGTACCCTCCATAAGAAAAGGAAAAAGGAAAATAGGTACATAGAATCTTAGTTAAATTATTTCTACAATGAATACAGGATATTGTTTTAAATAAGCAAAATTAAAGGTATGAGAATTAGTGGAAGATTTATTTAAAAGATCGTTATTTAAGGTCTTTCAGATTATTTCAATGAAAATAAGATTTATTCTTTTATTTATTTTTCTTGTAGTATCTGATATTAGATACCAATTCATTGTGCATTGATACCCTGAGTTTCAACAAAATTGAAGAAATATATTTCATAATGTGGTACTTATGGTTGGTCGATTTTAACAAAAAAATTGCAGTCACATAAATAAATATATTCCATGCATATACCCGCCGTAAATATGTAAATTCTGTTTCGTGAAACTTTATTGTTTATACACATACTATTTACCGTCGATTTCAAATTGTTTTAATATACTAATACTTTTATTTCTATTTTAATCTTCCATTATAATCTTACATAACAGTACTTCGAAAGCAGGTTTAGTTTCTTTCATTAAATACATTAAATTCTATTCACAAATACTCAATGTAACATACAAATTATATTTTAATTTTTTGTCTATTCAAAATTTAAAATTTACGGTATCTACACATACAAAAAATAAATAATCTAAAAAGAAAGTTATAAATAAATAAAAATAAGTTTAATAAAATAGTATTGAAGTTAAAAACCGATAAATAAGTTATTAAAAACCAATAAATTAATAAAACAAAAGGAAATGACGAATTATAAAATGATAGAATACTTTCCTAATCAGGATACTATTTGAGAGTCAAGGTCACAAAAGGTTCCAAGGGTGACCCATGAGGGAATTACATTTTTGAAACTATAGATATTTAATTCTTATAAAACTGTTTAAGCGAAATGAAAATGTTTCTTAACAAATAGTTTGAATAGAAAATGAAAAGAGATAAAAGGAGTTAGGTAAATTAATTGACTATTTTTTTTCTTAGTTACAGAAAAACAAAAAGTGTGAAAAACACTCGAAGACCCAAATATTGAGAAAAAACTTACTATTTTTGTTAATTTTTTTTTTTAAGTATTACTTGTACTATTACACCTTAATAATTTTTATACCATAATATATTATTTAAAACTGAGAAGTTTTATTAAAATACAGGCTAAATCATAAATATTTAATATCTGTATGTTTTCAAAGAGTGTTCATATATGCAAAGTGAAATAAATCGCTCATAAGGTAGCACAAGGGACTTATAAGTATAAGAAAGATATAAGTAGTTGATATTATGTCGGTGGGGCCCTATAAGAGTGGCTCACCTGTAAAAAGGGAAGCATTATCATAGGGAGCTGTAGAGGTCTTTTAAGGAAGACGATCTCCTGGAAATTGTATCAAGCGCCTTGGTCCCTCTCCGATGCAAAGCAGCCTGGGCTACGCCCCATATACTCATAAATATTAATGGCTCTATTAGAATGGGAGAAAGACAAGGCGGCTGAGGGGAAAAAATGTAATTTAATGTTTTAGTTATATGGAGCCTATAACTGTAGGGACCGCTCCAGCATCTGTTTGCCAACTACCTTCGCCTCTTGTAGGGAGGGTTGGCTTGATCTGGATCCTGGTATTCAGGAATGCTTCTTAAAAATGGAAGGCAGTTGTTTAAACAAGCATGTCCATTTGTGCACATTGCTTATTTCTGAAAATTACAGACTCACATTCAAGCTAGAAGTTGAAACTAATAGTATAGGAAACCAAAAGGAGGGTTTATCTGTTAGGTGTGCCACGTAACCTGCTCAATGTATGAGAATTTTAGGTTGAAATAAACAGTATTTGAAAACAAAAAATAATATAGCTTCATTCCTATTTATTTTATAATAATAATAAAAATAAAAAAGCGTCCCCTCATTATTTTAATTTGACTGTAATTGAAATTTTGCATAACTTTTCTCAGGAGATTACTTATTTATAAATAACTATAATCTTATAAACTACAAGGACAATATTTTTGATATAACATAAAATTACTTTACAAAAAAAATACGAATTTTCTATTAGCATTAAAGTTTTTTACATAAATACAATCTAATCACATAATCTCTTGACACAGTAGTGATTTTTTTTTTTTTAGATAAGAACTCATACTATCAAGTTAGTATAATATATCGCTTTTAGATTCGAACATTCAAAAATTTTATGGTAAAGCCCATCCATCTGTTCTAAGTATAGAGATTAACATTTTAAAATAATACAACATGTATAGGCTAATAAATGCAATTTCGAGACTGATTAAATGTTTAAAAAGTATTGAGGTCATTGTTTTTTTAATTTAAAGACAAAGAACTACGAATGGTCATTATTGCACTTGTGACTAAAAATAAAAAAAAGAAAGTAATAAAAACTGATGAAATGATTATCGACTTTTTAAATAGATTATAGAAGATTATTATTAAAGCTGATTATGATAGCTCTTGACAATTGGTCATAATGATTACGATAATGTATAATATTGAAAAATTATTTTGTGATAATTTTAGAATACAAATCAGATTGTATTGAGGTTGTTTTTTTTCAGTTGAGCCCTTTCAGACTGTATTCCCGGTCTTAACTTATAATTGTTAGAAATGACTTATAATTTACTTTAACTTGAAACCCCTTAGCAATATTTGTATTAAAATGAAATAAACCAAACATTTATTCTCTTTTCGGGATTTGATTTGACAAAAAAACGAGCAAACTAACTTTGACTGAATGAAGTAATAGACTGGAGTATTAAACTAGTAACAATGGCTGATCCCTTCAATGGGAATTGTCCGGATGACAGAGCAGCAGTCAAAGAGCGGTCGCAGCACAGACTTCCACCTAATCGTCCTTTCCCCCGACACTCAGCCTCTGCAATTAAGTAATTGCACTGCACTTCCTCTGGCAAAAAATCACTGAGTCATGGATCTAGGCGGCAAGGGACACAAATCTCTCTTGTGTAAACTTATTACTGCTAAGGGAAATTGTTACCGCTACTATCTAACGGTCGGGCTTTTATCTTAATTAGTTACAGTCTCTGTTAGGCTTTTAATTCCTTTTGTACGAGTCAAAAAAACAAAATTTCTCGAATAAATGTATTAATTATTAACACAATCATATACAATCGTATGGTATCGGCTTAAAAGTTTTACTACTCTTATAATTCTGGAAAAGCTTTATATCTACCTTGATTTTTTATTAGCAAAATCAAGAACTACTGGTTCAAAGCTTGTATCTTTAAAATTATTTAAACAGATTGAATTAGCAGACACAATAACTATTCTGCACTGTTATTTCATTGGAACTGTTCTCCAGCTTATAGCTAAGATTTTATATAAATATTTGTCTAATTTCATTCAAGTTCACTATCCCAGTAGCACTTAAATTAATTTTTTTTAAAAATAATAATTACTTTATTACTTTATTTATTGATAAGTATTATTAAAATCTGTCACAATCTAGAGCAATGAGTGATGTTTCTAATGGAACGCTTTTATTCTAAATAAAAAAATAAAAGTAAATAAATAAAATCTTTATTCAATATGAACAGAAAATAAATAAATAAAAGAGCATAATCAGACAATATAAAATACATTATATACAATATTTACAATCTCGACCACTCTATCCCCTATTTATAAGGGTTAGTAATTTAAAATTAAATTTTATCTTGATAAAGTTTTTAAGCAATCATTTCATGTACATTCTCTGAATTCAATTTCATTAACATTTTTTCAATAATGTCATATCCCAATCGGCAATTTTTAATTAGTGAGTAGTTTATCCCTTTAAGTTCGTCAAATCATTCACTTAATAACCTAGTCACTAGTCAGCAAACGTTCTATCTCGGATTGTAAATTATTTCAGTCATTTAGTGCAACAGTGTATTATTTCTTAAGATTTGATGGCTTAGTATTCATTTTCTGCAAATTTATTTTACTTTTTAAATTCAAAATCGTCCTCTTGAAAAATCACGTTGTTTTCATAAATAACGTTGTTGAAAAGGGTGAGCGAATTGTCTTCGAGGAAATGTTGAAGTTTTCGAGAAATCTAGTTAGATACTTTATCGTATGAATGGGTACAGTTTTTCTTTTAAAGTACCGTGATTGATATCACAGATATGGCTTGAAGGCTATTTATAGAATGAATTTGAGCCTTTTAAATAATTTTAGCCGAAGGTTCCGAGAAATAACTTTTTCAATTTATCTCGGTCCGATCCAATCTAAAAACACACACAAAAAAAATCATTCCATGTAAATATAAAGAAATACTAAACTGTTTCAGATCAGGTTCTATTAACTTCGGCTATTTTCTATACAGTTGATTGAACTTTAATTGCCCTCAACTTCGCAACATAACTTTTTTTTCTGCTACATAAATTTAGTCTGAATCAACGACTAATATTCAGGATGAAAAAGTAACTTATCTTTTAAATATAATTCAGTTTCTTTTTAAAATTTAGTTATTTAAATTTAGTCAGACCTCATTTAGTCTTGTGAACATGTTTGCATTCTGATTTAAACACTGGTCATCAAAATGAAACAGCTACTTGAAGCACTTCCATTCGAAAGCATTCATAGCACAGTATACAATGAACTATGTGTGCACTCAAAAAATATTCAAAAGTAGATAAGATGACAACTTTTGTATTAAAAAATAATGCAATCTGCCGCATGTTGGCAGAATAATTTTTAAAAAATGTGAAAGTCAACTTGATACTGAGCATATAGCATAACTGATCGGTCCCATAGATAATTTTTAAAAAAATAATGACAAAGAGACTAAGATGCGATAAGTAAAATATGTGCTGAACATTAAGAATTTTTTACTATCCTCATCTACTGGAGAAAGAAAGAATTGTAATCGGGTCAAATTTTCGACCGATATAGTTTTCAGCCCCCGGAGGCCAAAAATCCATTTTAGGCAGTATATATGTCAGTGAGTCTGTGCGCCTTCGTGTATGTGCTGTGATTATCTCTTGAATGGGTTGACCGATTTTATTTTATTCATTTGGGTTTGTTTAATTTTCTATTATCAAATTAAGGAGACTACTATTATAGGTTCAAATTGTTAATGTCCAGTTCTCAATGCAGTGTCTATTTCCGTTTATCTAGTTGTTGTTCTTTTCCATCACCCCAATATAATGGACAAAACTAAGTAAATGCTTCATAAGTATTGTGGCTTAGAATTTCTAGTGAGCTCAATGGCTTCCTTCATGCTCTGTAACTGGCTCATTACAATGCACAGGATTTCCAAAAGGTTACTTGCTATTATTGGGATGGTTACCCTACTTCCCAACTAAAGTCCTTTTACTAGAAACCTTATTTCTCCAAATTAAGGAGGGAGAAGTCCAAATTCCATTGCTTTTAGAATTTCCTGACGCAGTTTATGTAAAGATCCTCTTTTTTAAGTTACACCTTGATTTTCATGAAATATTTATTTCAAAACTTAGTTAAAGATTTAGTATTAGTAGTTTCTGCCCTGTTGCACTAAATGCAAGGCTACAAATCTTGTTTAGTCCTCCATATCCAGGCAATAGTCTTTTTGAAGATGTTTAATTTAGTTCATCTTCATCAGTTCAGCAATTTACTTCTTTACATTGTTTTATTACGGATGACAATAAGAATGCTCTTTGGATAGTTGTCGATTGGTAAAATTCGATTGAAGTGTGATCTAGAGAAGCCTTCTTAAAAATAACGAAAGAATACACTGATCTACTAATGAGTATCATTACTTACTGCTTCCTAATGAGGTGAATCTCTGAGACGGATTAAAATTGGTTGTTACTATTGCCCTAGTGTCACTTCTATGTTCAAAAATACCTTCCATAGAAGCTACTTATAAGAGGTTAGCTTTTGGTGGATCATAAGATTTTATTGTGGTTTTTATTTATTTTAGTAATATATTTATGATCATGGCAATAGAACAAATGGTTATACAAAAGTTAATTTAAAGCTTTTACACAAATATTACAATTTAATATGTGAAAAGAGTTTGACCGAAGAATGTTGTTCATGTCTCGCGTGCTAGGTCGCACCAGGTTGCCCCATAACCGTTTTTACGGTCCAACAGGTAATTAGCAGTCTCGCAAAAACATAGTTCACAATTAAATTCAAAGTATTTGTCCAATCTGAACCAGTTAGAACCTTTACGCTTAAATTTATTAAATTATTGGATTGATTTAAAATGAGACACACTTTTTCCATGTCATTCGAACTTTTTCTGATCCTCAATCGATTTTTCATCCATGGAATTTCAAACATTCTTTATAATAAGTGATGCTACTACACTATTTTTATCAGTTTATTGCCTAGCAGATCAGCGCACTACCGTAATTAATCCCCGAAATCAAAAACCGCCAATGGACGGTAGCCACTGGCTTCGTGTGGTAACATTGGCTATTTTCTGAGTAATAAGACAATGTTGATGAGAATACACCCACATATATCATAGGACACAAAATTATTAGAAACAAATTAAATATACAATATGGTTTCAGTACTAAAATGTTCCTATGGCATTCAAAATCAGCTGAGTCTTAATTAAAGTTTATGGAGTACTGATTACAAGTACTTATGGTCACTATATGTTTTAGGAAAACATGCTTAAATGTTTAAAGAGCATCGGGGAGATCCATGTAACTAAGCCAGAGGATTTAAAAATTATACATATTTTTGAACTTTAAGGTTATGTATGATATTGTAGCTATTGTAATAGTAAGAACTGATATAGTCATCCATATGTTAAGATGGGCTGGATGATATTCTATTATAGAAGATGATATTGCTATGAATCAAGACATTAGCCATTACAACAATATGTCGTTTATTAAGGTTTTTCGCCATCTGTCCTTATACCTGTTCAGGTAGGAGCCTTTCCAGAAACCTTTTACTGCGTCCATGGATATATACACATCTGTGTTTAGTTTGCCACATCCCCTTATTAGATTTACCAATACTTAAGTGTTAGTACAAAAACGACAGTTTTTGAGGAAGGATCAGGATCCAATTAAGCAGGTGCAGGACCTTCCTGGACATGTCAAACTTTCCCACCCGCTCTCGGGCCTGGGGCGGGGGACGCCTACTTAGGGAGCGTTCTGTTACCTTTGGCAAATGAGGAATCAGATTCAAAAATAAGGAAACGCACCAAAAGGGAAGTGAAAGAAAAGGGACAGGACAACTAGACCAGGAAAAAGGACATTGAATAGGAGGACTAAGACGAGAGAGGATCAGACTTGAGAAGCAAGAGAGGAGCAAGATGCACTTCGACCAGACGAAGTCGTAAGAAGGGCCATGAGACCTGGACATCCCTTGTGAACGAGACGGCAACTACGGAACTACATCCCACAGCATGAATCATTCAAATCAGCAGCTATAAGTATAAATTAAACAATAAGCAATAATGTAAGAATCATATTTTATGGCAACCATTTATCTGAATCATTTTCATCATACCAATAAATTGTAAATAAATACTTAGTCTCTTTATGTAGTTTTACTTAGTCTTATGTAGTTATTAGTAACCCAATACCAACCCTTTATTTTATATAATTAATAGTAACAACATTTTATAAATATAAAGATATTCAATTAGTAAACTGGTAAACACAAAACAAGCCTATGGAAAAGAGTCCAATTATGATAATAGTTTTTAAAGGACTCAATATAAATTAATTATTAAATTATTTTGGATAATTGCCTTCAGCGATTATCCTGCCATCCCGAATAAATCTCAGGACAGTACATAGCAATATTTTACTTAAATTGTATGTATAAGATTCTGGTTAGTAGTTTATTTAATTGTTACTGAATTGCTTATTGAATTCTTCCATTTTTTGATTTAGAGTTGTAAGTAAACGCTTCAGCATAAATATGATCCTTTTTTTGTATCCCAACGATATAATACATCAAATTTCCTTGGGAAGATAGTATACTACAGGACATTTACAATCCACAGAGGAACAATATTGCGGAGGGTTGGAGGCCCGAATTCACACGAACCTTTCCTTTAATCTCTTAACCTCGCTGGTACACGAAGGCCTCCTGGGACACGAGGGCTGACATCTGTATCATTTTCTGCTTTTCAATCTCCACCCTAGTCATTTACTGCTTCTCTTCCGCTCTACTGTACCAATTCAATTCTCTTTACCTCATTTAGGCTTATATTTCATCCGCCCTTTGCTATATATATAAAATTCACTCTCATTTTCCCACGAAACATGTTTTTGTCTGATAAAAAATAGAATATTTATAATGCGATAAATATTATTTGAAAAATATTTTATTGAATTTTTAAACATGAGACTGCTATTAATTTTTTGTGATATTATATATTGTTGGGCCCCCCATAGCTCAGTGGTTAAGACACAGTCTTGCCGATTTGATGTTTATTGGCGGTGCCGGTTCGAATCCGGCCTGGGACGTTGACTTTTTCATTGAGTGGCGGTCCCACAAAATGAAGAACTTTGACCCCCAACCATGGTTAGGCAATATAGGACTCCAATGGGAGTCTTGGCGGAAAAAAAATAAATAAAAAAATTATATATTGTTTAACTTTTACAACTTCTGACTCCATATGCACGTCAAAAGAAAGGGAAAGAACATTGTTCCAGGTATCGATTGTAGCAAGATGACTAGCAACAAACTAACCATTCATATCGGACATTTATCTGAGAAATAAAGATTTAAACTATGTAATTTTTTTCGACATTTCGTAATCATTTTTTTTATTCTCATTGACATTTTTTCATAATCATTTTGACGTATATTGAATCAGTTACCGTCAGTGATTAGCAGCATATTTAACTCTATTTCACAATGTTTTATTGAATCTATAAATTGGCCACTTGCCATAAATCCAAGCCTTGTACAATGCTTAGTAAAAAAGGGACCAAAAACGTCGGTGTCCACATACTTGTTTTGTTCATTTAAAGTTATTCGGCTATTACATTCGATTCGCTCCATTCCTTAGGTCCAATGCAGGTTTTAGATGATAAAAATTTATATAATTATACTCCAGCATTGGTAGCACTCTAATAACGTTTTTTTTTTTACATTAGCAGGAGAGATGGCTACGTTCTTTTCAGGCGTCGAAGGTTCGAAAAAAATTCGAAGGTTTAGTGAAACCCCAAAGTTCAACTCCGTAAGTCCAGATTGGCCTTATTACAGCCATGTATATCAGTCTTTAGTAATGAATTAGAAGTTTAGACCATTTGTCAAGTAAGAGCTGTAATATTAGAAATCGACGTGCAGTTTCCTGTCTTTTCAGTTTTGTGTGAGGATTCTAGGTTAGTTGTTTGTCCAAATCTTGTCCAAGGTAGCGGATCTGTTCGACAGGGGTGTAGTGCTCGGGATGTAGTGTAGTCGGTAGGTTAACAAAGAAGGAATAACCTATAATTTCAACCTTTGTTCCAGAATTTTTATCATAAACATTTCATCTAGATATATAATTTCTTCATAAATATATATTTGTGCAATATTAAATCACAATTAAACTGCTAAAGTTATTTAACAAGATTTAAAACAATCCATTTACATCGAATCGTTGGAATTTTAAAATGTACAATCTTAAACAAGAGTTAATTCAAAGGTTCGGTAAATTTTTTAATTAATTAGAAAACGGAGAGCACAAAGAGTCGTCTGTTGCTAGTTCTATAACAATTGAGAATAGATGTGTGAACGCAGCACAAACAAGCGCCCTTTAATTTGGGCCCAAAAATTGACACCCGACGGGTCGGTCGCAAATTCAGTCCAGCTTGTACCATTCAATCCAAATAACCCATCAACATATTTGCCGAAATTTACGATTTTTTTCAGACATGTAGAGAGAGGCACCTTTAGAATAAATTTTAATTATCCATATGTGCTATAATATCTAATTAAATTTTATATATTTGTCATGCAAATTAATAATACAAAATCATAACTTAATTTTTTTTGAATTATAGAATGTTCTTTATTAGAACATTAATTCATTGTCTGTTTTACTAAAAAAAATATATCCATAAAACCTATTTCATTATATTGTTTCTACATTTTCAATATGACACGGTTATAATTCACATGATCCCCAATAGCTTTTCAATGGAAAAAAAATCTATATTACATACATGTAAAGAAGCCTCGATATATATAATTTATAATCGTCACAAAACAAATAATTTATATTTGTACGACCAACTTTCGGAACGGTAACCTCAATATAACGAAACAGGCCTCCATTCATCGGTCATTCTCTGCAGGTGCTACGTTTTCTACTATTAAAAAAATTTTCATTGATTTTTTATTTATCGCATTTTGTTTATTACCTTTTTAGTGATCTAATTTTTATAAAAAGGCCGACATAGAAATTACTAGTTTATGCGGTACATCAATTTAAAAAAAAAATATGATTCCAGGGCTGTTAGGTTTAGTCCAGGGTTGTGAGTAAATAACATAAATCAGTAATATCTTAATATACTAACAGCCTTACAACTTACCAAACTGTATGATAAAAACTGATAACTTTTTAAAAAACCAATTGGCTTCATAAATAGAGCAGTAATTTTTTCTGTCAAATTTATTTATCAGGTCATTAGTCGTCTAACTAGACTCGATAGGAATACGCAATAACCGATTTTAAAATGCATATTGTTGGTCTGTTGCTGGGCAATGCCTTAGCAAGTATTACTTTTACAACCCTTAGAAACGGTTTGTTTTACTTAGTTATTATAATACAAATATAAAATACATATGTTTCTTCTTGGATGAACAAAAATTGTAACGAAAATAATACAAATGAAAATAAATGTAATTAAATTAAATACTTCTAAAAAACATTTATAACTTAATTATTAAACATAGTGTACTATTTACAACTATTTTAAATACTATTGTTGATTTTATTTGAATGGCCAGGGTTTTTTTGTTCCTGTGCATACCTCAAACTACCTACTTTATTCCAGAAAAATACAAAAAAAAAATTAATTTAATAAATTGCACTTTGAAGTTACCTAAAATATAATAATAAGGAATGAGAATTAAATTGTTTTCCTAAATGTTCTAACCTACGAAAAGATTTTGTACCTTACAAGTTAGAAGGTTTTGTACTTTACAAAAGCTGAAAATAATATAACTGAAAATTGAATTGAATAAGTATGTCTATGATTCCAATACTTCATAATAAAAAATGTTTTCATGTTTTACTGCACTCCACATTATGGAACAATTGAGAAACAGCATACCTACAAATGTTTGAGTCTGCATGAGAACAAATGTAGAGCTTCACAACCCTGTTGTATGCCTTACAACCATGGATAGTGGTAAACCTACAAAATCCAGTGTGTGAGGATTTTCAACTAAACCATGAGATTTGCAAAGTAATGGCTTAGTGAATTCTGACTTTGAAATAATGATCGTAATTCCTAACGTGTTAGTTAGTTGTATAATGAGGTTTTAACCTACTCCCGAAGGAATTTTCCGGGGCTTTTTTTATTTTATATAAAGTCGGGGTCGGGGGTCTCATTTTCTGATGCGGTTGCGGACACCAGAAGACCCCGAAAACGCCGCGACTGCAATACCGCACCAAGCTAGACATCATGCAAGCTAGGACCTGGCCAGACTCCAGGACATACTGGCCAGCCTTTGAGGAAGAAGCAACGTCTTACGAACGGCTAAAGGACGTAACCGCGGAGGCGAAGACGTCACCAGATAAGCTATATTCCTTTATCTATGATACCTCCCTAAGTTTTGTTCTTGGATTATAATAAATCGCATTAGACTAACACCCTATAACCGAACAATTATTTAAACTAACACCTACTACCTCGATTGCCCCCTCTCCCTCAGGGATTTTACATGGCCTTTAAACGAAATATATATGTTGATTAATAAAAGTCTCACAATTTTCAGCCCTCTTTGTTCCACACTAATTAAATACAATTTAAAAATACAACGGATGTTCCTGAAGTACCGCACGAGCAGGTCCCGATGTAAACACATATTATTCCAATAAAACAACTATTCCAAACTAAACCAAAATAGTTTGTAGTACTATCCTCCCCATAAATAAAGATTTTTTTGTATTCATATATTAATAGAGAAGACCTACAATCAGCCAGGGGCACAAATCGTACATTGAAAAGAGAATGACCGATATATTATTTCTGATATCAATGATCTTTATCATTTTAACAAGGTTCAGTTCCAAAATTTTTAGCCATTCATTATACTCGTATCAATGATAATTTTTAGTCATTCAAACCTCGAAATAAACAAACATAAATGTAGCAATCTCTCATAAAAGATGCCATAAATTCGTTCTACCGAAGCTCCTCTGTATTCTTATAGATAAATTTAAAGTTAAAAAGATTGGCACGAATGGATCGTTGATAAATTGGTATCATAACTAGCTATCATAACGTTAATAAAACATCGACTATTATACAACGGCATTGTAATTATGGTGAACTTAAATGCGCAAAAGAATTATTTATTCATCTCTCTACTCCTACTAAATTATGCATCGGTAGCAAGAGGTTCCCGAAAAATTACCAATTTCGAAAGTGGTCTCGGCATATAAAACTTTGCTAAAGCTCCCTCTACAGTATTTACATGTTAGTTAGAGGTATTGAGGGCCGGAGTAGTCCCTAGGTTACTTAACCTTTCATAGTAAAAGTTATCTCTTAATAGTTAGTATAATTAATAATGCGCTATTAAATTAATATTCCAATAGTTAATAAATTAATGTATTTAATAAGCATGAAAGACTACAATGTTACTACTTATCAAGAATAAATTGTTGATCTATCAAATGGATTAATTCACACTCGATTGATACTAATGGGGGCATTGTGTAATTATAATTTACGGCTTCAAAATTATGTTAAATTCATAATTCAAATTTAATCAAACAGCCATGAGCTATTTTAATATTTATTATTTTACCTCATAACCTAGTATATCAAGGATCCTCTAAAAAAAATACCAATGATTCCTAATACCAGTTTATACTTGAGAATAATAAACTACATGTTTTTTGAAGGGAGGGAATTAGATTAAAATTCAAACACAAAATATTACAGCAAATAATGCTTAGTTACTTTCTCCAATTTGACTCATTTACCAAAAAAAAATATATAAATTCATCTATTATATTATCTAAAATAATACTGTGTTTGATTAGGGGTTCACCTGTCATTTATATATAATTACCCTTAAAGCAATTTTAGTTGTTAATAAATTTGTTCAAGTCGAAAGAATGACATTTAAATATTTAAATAAAATTCATTGTTATTTTTCTAACTTTTACACTAAATATCGAAAGATAAAGCATCAGTAATTCGCTTAAATCGTCTGTGTATGGGGCCTTTTGGCATACAACGGGAGAATATAAATTTTGTAACTAAGCATATCTTATCTATATATTTTTTCTATAACATAGAGTATAAATAGAATTTTTTTTAAATACTTTTTATTTATTGATACATATTACAATCTGCCACACAGTTGTGGGCAGTAGGTAATAGTGATGAATGATCACATTCATACTAAAAATAAATAAACGAATGAAAAAAAAATCTCTCTTAAAATATATACAGACAGAAGGATAAACAAAATGATCATAATCAAACTATATGTATAAAAAAAAATAACATAATGATAAAATAATATAATCAACACAATTACACTCTTATGTACAATATTTAAACAATCGGCCTGAGGATCCCTGAGCCCACTCTATTCCCCACATGTGAGGGGTAGAGCAGAGATAAAAAGATTCCAGCTCCCCTCTCGCCGCATCACGAGCCAGTGGAGGCTGAGCAAGTGCGCTAAAGCCGCAAACACTCAATTTGAGTGAACAATCTGACCATTGCCAGAACTCCAATTGTCCATTTTTATTTACAATGAGTCTCTTGGCCACTGCCGTTTCAACCTTCTAGGTGTGCTGTAGGGATGGGTGAAACGGTTTATATGGAATATGGAGAATTTGGTTGGTATGAGGTCAGGGACAAAAGGGATATGTAGGTCATGGTGTAGGAAACGTAATAGGGTGTATTAATTATGGTTCTAAGGATTTTGGATTGAAAGGATTGGATACGTTTGATGTTCGACGGTTTAGCTAGTTCCCTCAAGTTCAAGTCCGTAGGTCCAGATAGGTCGGATTATAGTATTATAAATTAGTAGTCTGTTTTCAAGTGAGAGATGAGACTCCGGCTGAGCAGTCGGTATAGTTGGCTAAATCGTCTGTTGAGTTCTTGTCTTTTAAGTCTAGTATGTTGGTTCCAGATGAGTCTTTTGTCTAAAATGAATCCAAGGAATCGCACTGTGTCGGATCTGGGTAGAGGAGTATTATTAAAACTAACAGGTGGACAGAAGCTGCGGTGGAGAGTGAAAGTCATAAGTAGCATAAGTTCATAAACTGCAGTCACTTCAGTATATCTGGTACTTTTCTTTAGTTTATTATTTGGTATGAAATTTTATATCCCCCTTTTAAAAATAAATTCCAGCTCCATTCTGTCTTGTAGGTTTTTTTATTATCTTATGCCAGTTAACATATGTATTATAAATGTTTTCGGATTTATGAAATCCTGTATATTTATTGCCTGTGAAATCGACGAAGTCAGCCCATCTTCTACTTCGTACTCCCGTATTTAACCAAAACCGCTGAAGATTATTACACTTAATTATTTTTAATATACTATTAACACCTAATATTAATAATAATAAAAATACCACAAACCTGTAATCTGTGATTACATTTATGATAAGTAGAGAAACTTTAGAACAATAGCAGTTCTAAACGTATTCAAGTCCATGGTACTGCTGTATGTTATAAAATTATTTCAGTTATACTTTAAACATTGACTGTTCCTGATACAGAGTTTCCATGCCCAGCTTGTTTGGCAGTCTTGTATGTTAGCATCTTTGGTAGATTATATTTAGTAATAAACAATTAGCATTCCATAACTTCAGTCAAAGAGACACAACTTCAATTACCCTTGGAAAAGGAAGCTAAATATTAAAAAATATTATTAAATATTTGCTTATAAATATAGATATTTTCTAAAAATTTGAAATTTTCGATATTTGCATCTATCTCTAAATACTACAACATACATCAATTATTCTTCCATGAATAATATATAAGTACTCTTCTAGTCTAGTATGTTCTGTTTATAATTTTGCGAAATATTTTTTTTTGTTCAAAATACATCTTAAATATTTTATGAGAGGAGATGATGGGGGGGGGAGGTGCGGTTAGCTGAAAAATACAAATGAAAAAAGATTATTTATTTGTGCCGACGTTTCAACCTGATTTTCAGGTCTTCATCAGGGAGTTGCAGGCAGATATTCTGGATAAACTTAAATAATATTAAATAATTGATATTAAAGAAAATATTTTTAATTTTCTCCTAATGGAAATGATTCATTTTTCTAGTTGTCTAGTGAGGGTGTTTTCTGATGGCTTATATCTATATTATAGAAAGCGATGGTGAAATATCATCATCAAAACCTACCATACAACCTTTTCAAACTTAATAGAACTAGATATTTCTATATTAGATAATGGTAAATACTTATTACCTACTAGCTTATTTTTGTGGCAAATGTCATTGTAAACACAAAAATCATTTTGCATCATGATGATTTATAGAACTTTGAATTTTGTTATTCACAGCTAAATGAATGTGGTTCAGAGACTATGAGTTTTTGATTGGAAAAGATTGTCGGAAGGTGCGGTTAGCAAAAAAAAAATATAAATAAACTAAAAAATATTTATTCATGCCGACATTTCGACCTGAGTTGGCATGAATACATATTTTTTGTTTATATATCTTTTTTTTCTAACCGCACCCCCGACCATCTTCTCCAATTATTAATCTATGGTAAACTATCTACACCTCATTAGGAGTTTTTTTTTTATAAAAATGAATTTATCTGAAATGGACAAAATATATTTGTCAGGAGCTCCTATGTTTCTCTCCCACCATTTACTATCTCCTTATGGCTTTAAATTATAAAAACATAACCAGTGGCTCTATCCCACTAGGATACTAAAACATTTAAGGACCAAAATTGGAAGAGATTGAATCCATGGAAAAGTAGCCTATCAGCGAGGATGAGACAAGAGACCCCTCTTGGTTAGTTATTTACTCAGCCGGGAGCACCCTGCTTCCTCCCTGGAATTTAAAGAAGCCGCTTGGACTCCGATCATACATATTTATTCTGGAGTGGAGACTTACCATCCTGATTTCGATGGCCTAGCGACAGGAATGCCCTTTGGGATTTATGTTTCATTACAGCTCTTTTTAGTCCTAACACAAAACTTTAACTTAATTCCACTTCCGTCTCCCAAAGGCCCGTACTTTATTGGTTTCTCGGTCAAAGGGTTTCTTCTACCTCATATAATACAGCATGTTTTCATTAGCTTTCAAATAAATCACTAGAACAGTGGTGTGAAGTCAAATTTACTTTTCTCTTTTCATTATTCAGGCAGAGGCGGGCAGCCAGAAAAGCAATAAACTGATTGAGGCAGCAATGTTACCCCCTTTTAACTTTTTCATGAAAGCAGTCAACTGTTTTAAATTGGCATGGGCATTATCAATACAATGAAACACATCTAGACGGTTAATATTATAAAATGATTCCACAATATACTGAAGTATAAATATATACATGCACAATTTATAAAAATTCCAGACAAAACGCCAAAACATTTCACATTTTAGGGTTAACTAGTTTTTCTAACTTTTTTGCAGCTCATATTATTAGTCATCGCTTTCTTAGTTCTTCAAAGATAGGAGTGCTATGTGCTCCAAAGTAATTTTTTTCTGTTTAAATCTTAGTGTAGGTATTGAGGTCACATTACTTACCCTGTCTAAGATAACTGACATAACAACAGAGTACGAAATTTTCAACCATAAATTTTATTTAAAATTGCTCTAATTTCTGTCCAATATTATATATATATAGATTTATTTATTGATAGATATTACAATCTGCCACACAGTTGTGGGCAATAGGTAATAGTGATGAATGATCTCATACATACTAAAATAAAAAATTTAATAATCCTTTAACTGGAAGAGTCTTAT
>NW_027109191.1:0-17893 GCF_000696795.3 Halyomorpha halys | reverse complement strand
TATTTGTTTTCCACCTCTATTGAGAACGACCGGTTAAGTAGGAAGAGGAAAATTTGTAATTATGAGATAGCTGCCAATGATATGAAAAGTGAAATTTGGTGTACGTGCCTTACATCTAAGATTTTCGTTTGAAATTTTCATAGCGCTGCATCATTGATCGTGTCATTTAAAATCAAACAAAGTAGAATTTCTAATTTTTCCGATTGCATTTTATTAATTTAAAAAATGTATTTATCGATAAAGGTCTATTAGCATTCTACATACGTTTTTGATTTTTACAATGTGGGTACTTTTTAACACAAAGCACTACATAATTTTTTGAATAATATTTTTCTTTAATTGTGTACATAAGGTGATACAACTCATATTTTTCTATAAACATGGCTACATCATCAACATCAGTTTCCTTGTCTACAATAGACATATCCAGTCTGTTGCATAAGTTGCTGTCTTGTGAACTCGTACAGCTGCACCAACAACAACTTATACATTTATAAAAAAAAAGCATATGTTCTAAAGTTTAGTTATAATTTTCTTGTTAGTTAGATCCCGATGCTATGATACGTTTTTAATATAAATTCTATAGAATACTACTCCTTTTTTTTTTGGAATTTTAACATATTTAATTTTAACTTCGGATCAGTAATTGGAGGTAAATTAATTTTAATTTCGGTGCCATAATTGGATTAATTAGATTAATAACAATTAGGTTTAATTTCACGGTCAATAGAGGTGGACGTGAAGCTTTCCTCAGGGAAAATCTTACGTGGCTTGCTGACATTTATTTCAATTTTCTATTTATGAAACCACAGTTCAAGATTAAATTAAAGGAAGGTTAAAATACTCGATTGTTGGATTTTAGTATGAGGGAAGAATCGCTATATCGTTTGTGAAGTTGTAGATGATAGTGCTAAGGTGTTGAGGAATATCAAAGGTGTAAAGAGGAATATAGGAGGGGGCTTAAAACAGCGTTGTGGTACAAGCTGACTTGTTGAGGAAAAAAGATAAAACAATAGAAAACATGTCAAGATAGGTAGATTGAAGAATCAGTAAAAGGTAAGTGCAGTTCTATTTTTCCTATGACCTTTTACTCCCTTGTGGCTTTATGGAATAGATTTTTGATGTATAAAACATTTTAAAAACCTTCCTTTTATTTTTAATAATAAAGATATTTTTCTCAAAAATAAAAGGGACCACATCAACTGTTATATAATGGAGTTTCTAAAGAAAATATAACTCTACGACTTCTAGGATAGGCTACATCTAATTCAGTGGACATTTTTCAAATATTATCCCAATAGAATAGGTTGGAGCGAAATAAGACGATAAGATGTAGGAATAGTTATGGGTTTGGAGATTAAGAAATTATTCTAACTTTGAAAAGTTTCAACTGAAAGGAAAATAAATTGAGAATAAAACGTGAGTAAGAAATACTACAGGTTTTCTGCCACTAGATTATCAAAGAAAGTTTTTAGTTTGTGATTTGATTATAAATTTCTTTGAATATTTAGGTCAAGAGAATTTATTACATTTTGTTCATGTTTCAAAAGGTTTATAATCTCGCAACCGTCCCATATCTCTAGCCAATAAAGCAAGATTGCACAGTAATTATTAGAGTGTTTGTTAGAAAGCTTAAATTTTATTAAGTAGAATAGTTAAATCATATATATAAAAAAAAAAGTATATTGAAAACGACGTTTCTCTTTTCGTCTCATCGGTTTGGCCTCCACTTTTTCCTCATACTACTTATATTTTGATACTTTATATATTGATTTTAAAAATACATCTACCCACACAGGGTCATTAGCATACTAAGAGGTTTTTCCTTTACAATTTGAGTACTTTCAAGAAAAAGAAAATAATTCCATTGCTTTGATTTTTTCTTTTTTAAATTCAACTTTTCACAGTTGAATCGATGTCTCCGAGTGTGATATTCAGTTAATGTCCAACGTTAAAGTGTTGTCTTGCATCCTGAATAGCCTCACTGTCCAGTAGGATGTGTTCCACTGTCAGAACTATTTGTTTTAATAATTTACCGCTAAAGGCGCTTGTGGTAATTAAAGCTGCCTACTGGAACCTGTAAGACTCGTTTGGTTGATACAACTTCTTTAGCATCCACTTCAAGTGCCTATCAGCGTGGAGGAGCCTCTAACCACACATCTCGGTCTATGGCAAGCATCTTCATCTGAGCCAGCATTTTCCAACTTTCGAGACCTAGTCGTTGGATATGTTCCATATAGCTCCTTCTAGGTCTGCCTCGTGGTCTTCTACCAGTCGGCCTCACCTCCATACATTTTCTTGAGACTCTGTCTTTCCCCATTTAACAGACGTGTCCATACCATCGGAGCTGTCGGTGTTTAATGACTGATTTTACTGAGGGGTTCTTCTCTTCTTCTTTCATTCCTTATCCTGTCTCTCCTAATTTGCCCAATATTAATCGAAAAAATCGCAAACCAGCAGCCGTCATCCTGCTCATGTGCTTGTCTTGGTTGAACTAACTTTCACTGTCATATAATAGTGTTAGAAGATATATTTCTTTAAAGATATGGCGGTTGATGTCCTTACCTACCTCCCTCTTTCCCACAATAGTATTGCATTATCTGGTAGTAAATATTATTTGCTATATTTATCCTATTGGACACTTCTTGGTCTATTTAACCAAATTTCTTGAAAATTGTTCCAAGGTAATTATAGAAATCCACTCTTTCCAATACTTCATCATTGCACTCTATTTTACATTGCCCACGTCCACTTCATCTCTGGCAACAGTCATAATCTTGCTCATGCAATACTCATTCCTTTGTGGGCGAGTTCTTCTTGCCATTCTATAATGGCTTGTTGCAATTTTTCCTCAGAGTCTGTCTACATATAGAAATTCCTGTGCTTCTACCATCCTCATGTTCCACATACCGGCTAAAGTCCAAGCAGTTCTTCTGCTGCATATTTTGTGGATTTCATCCATAAAAACAATAAATAATAATGGACTGAGGCTATCTCCTTGTTTTACACCTCTTTTTAGAGAAAATGGCTTTGACTCTCGGCCATTGATACCTACTATTCCTTTAGGGCTTTGATAGGTTGATTTAATCACTTACAGGAGGTCTGCGGGACTTCTTTTGGCTCTATATTCTATATTGGTGCCCTTCATATTCTACAGTAAAAGGAGGTATATCAGCAGGTTATACATGTATTTATATGTATGTGTTCCTATTTCTTTGTATCCTTCAGATTAAGGAGTTCTGAGATAAGAAAACAAAAAGCGATTGTAAGTGGATGTAATCAAGTTTTTGGCTGTTCCATATTAAATCTGCGTTCCACTGACGACCATCTACTGATGGTACTACTGTAATGAGTAGAGTTTATCCATAAAAAGTTTTATTAGTCATAGTTTTTATCAAGTTTTCCTTGTTACGACAAACCAAATTTGATGTCTTAGGCGCCTAGATATGTGTCTCCTTCCTCACGACCAAAGATAAAAATACTTTGATACTGAATGTGAAGAAAAAAAAATTAGCATTCACATTAACTTTAGTAGGTGCTATACTCTAATACAAATTTTATTGCAGGCAGAAGGATACGGAATCAATGTTGTTCATTCGTGTGTAAAATATAAAAACTAATGAAAATTTTCGATTCTGAGGTAAATTTTTTTTTCAGCATGACTACAAAGTTCCATAATCTCCCGTTCTAAGGAAGCAGAAACACATGTAAAAATGACACTGAGAAATAAAATTTGATTTATTTTAATTTAAAAAACTAATCAGACATATAGTAGGTCTCTTTAGAAAACGAAAACAAATTGGATCCATGTATTAATCTATAAAAATGAGAGTAATCTTGGAAAAGAAGACGCTAATCAAATAAATAATAAAACAAATATAAAAATTTATATTTTTTTAAACTATGAGACAATGAGCATTGTCCTTGTATTAGTTAAGTCATAATCCAAATATTTTTTTAGAAATATAGACCAATGTGTGTGTAAATTCCCCGCAGATACGACAACTATTATAGAAGTTATACTTTTACATCGTGAAAAGTAGCTTGCCTCAAACTGCTTGGGTTTGTTATTTAATAAATAGAAATAAAGTTGGTATGTACATTAAAATGAACAGGGACAGATGATAAAATTTCTTCATTTACTGAGATGTTATATTACATTCCTACCGAATCTATATGTGGCCATTATTGGCGTTGGTTGAGGTATACGAGGATGAGTCATTGGCTAGGTTTCTGTTTGATTCGTTCCAAACTCCCCCTTCTATTCATTCATCTATTACCGATAGTGAATGATAGGTTATTACAGGCCATCAATATAAATCAGGTGTTGATAAAATTGCTATTGCTTAGTGAGTTTTGACAAAAAAATTGATCTTTGACATACACCATTACAAACAAAACAAGAAATCTCTCGAAATGTATATTTCTCTAAGCTATGGGTCTCTCAAGGGCTATTATTATTCTTTCATTCGCAGGGGAAGATCTGTTTAAACTGCCTAAAAGGACACACTCTATTGTTGTCAGTTGTCGCTCTTTTTAGGTAATTCCAAAAATGTTTGGGATACTCCACTGAATAACTTCCTACTACATTTTAATAGAAGCAAGGTTTTCAATTTCACTCCCTATTCTTTTAAATTAATATTTTGTTTCATGAGGCTTTTACATCGGTTTTCATTTCGACTTTTTTTTAGCATTTTGTTCATTTGGGAAGTATTGAATTTTTGATCCTTTTGGTCTGCGAATAAATTTTGAATAAGTATTCCCATGCCACTTTTTTCAAAAATAATTTTTGGTTCCCTAGATTTCTAATCTTATGAATAAATTTCGGTAACCTACTGCTTATACTGTTCAACTTTGAATAAAAAAGGTGAGGTGCCTACCAGTGACAAGCACGAAAGAGTATTAACAAAAACAAAAAAAGAGGTACAAATTGTGAAAAAGGGATTGAGACATTCGAACATGAAAGGTATTTACTGCAACGCGGTAGTTAGTTTACCCATAGTTGTATCTAGAATTTTCTGGATACCACTCAATTTGGTGTAGTTACAACTAAGGTGTGTTGACTTTTGTTTAGTCATACGGACTTCAGTTAATGCTAATACTACTATGTGTTTACTATGCTGACCCTACATTTTAATTACACACCTTCGAGGTCAGTCCGCTGGTGTTCCTCAAGGTAGTATCCTCAGTCCCATCCTCTACACGGTCTATACAGTTGACATCCTAACCAGACCTAACACTACCCTCATCCCGTATGCCGATGACACATGTGTACTCGCAGTTAATAATAATCCATTAATTGTATCCCAAACTCTCCAAGCCCATATCACAGCCCTCGAAGAATGGTGTCGTAATTGAAGGATTAAAATAAATTCCAACAAATTCCATCAAATCACTTTTACCCTTCGTCGTAAACCTATTGACTGTCCTACAGTTTTCTTTAATAATGTTTTTCTTAACCCTGTCGAACAAATCCGCTACCTTGGACTACATCTAGACAAACGATTAACCTGGAATCCTCACATAAAACTGCACGTCGGTTTCGACTATTACAGCACTTACTTGACAAACCGTTTAAGCTTCCAACTCATTAAAAAAGACTGATCTACATTACTGTAATAAGACAAATTTGGATGTATGGAGTTGAGCTTTGGGGCTCCACTTTGAATTCCTCTCGTTTCCCATCCTTACAATCCAAAATTCTTCGTAAAATCCTCAATGCTCGTTAAGTTGTCACAAATAAAATCATAGGTAAAGACCTTAATGTTCCCCTTATAACCAATCTAGCCTGAAACAGATATCATTCCTTCCATTATAAACTCTCAAACTACCGAAACCCGAAAATTTCTAACATGCATCTTCTTACATTCCTGACATTCCTTCGAGGCGTCTTAAAATAAGATGGCCACGAGACCTTGGTGGTTCTCTGCACGCCTGTATCACTCCATTATAACTGAGATCAAATTTACTGGATGTAATATAATGTACAGTTGTAAATTTCAATAAATATATTTTTAATAAAATGTTTCGAGGTATATTTTCTTTTAAAATTCCGTTAATTATATATTTATGAGAATCACATAGGTAGTTGAGTTGTGGCTAAAACTATCTCTAAATTAACTGTAGTTTTTACAAATAAATAATTCAAAGATCATAACTATTAGCTGAAATAAATAACAATATATATTTCTTAGTCTTGAATTATTATTAACTAAAGGTATAAGAACTAATTTTAATTTTTTTCTCAACTCTGTTGGCAATGGTAAAACTCTGACAGAGTTCTTATTTCAGGATTTTATAATTAATAAAACTAATTTAATCAATGTAATTAACATCAGAGGAAATCAAAGGCTTCTTATAAGTCATATATAAAAATACTAATATAACCCCTTGCAACATTCTGCAGAGTTGCCAGTTACATGTATTTTATAAGATATTTTACTCAATTACCTTAAGTATAATTACAATAACATTACATCAGGAATGTTCAGAATCTTAAAGGAGATCCTAATTTGCAACCATTTGACCAAGGCGGGTCCTTTAGGTATTGGTCGGGTAATTTACACTGTTGTCGCATCCGAAGTCTTTTTTCCATATAATGCTAGATGGTTGTTTTAGCTAATGTAGCTGAACTCATCTGCTGACCCCTCCCCCCCCCTGTCGTGAATTGGTATTTCCTGCCCTTAATGTCCCACTGGATGCAATGTGAGGTTTAAAACAATGGTCTAAAGTCAGTCTAAAACCATCTGGTGACTCAATTGTGACCACATTTTTAGGTTTCCCCACGACTCTATTCCTCATCGCTTTCCACGCTTCTTATCAGCATACTACTCCCTTTCAACTTGAAGAGTAGCTCCATCTTTCAACTCCTCGCTGTCCACTAACTCCCTTGAAAGGCTAGATATTTTTCTATATCTGATTTTTTTACCAAAGAACAACTGGTATTTCTTAGGCTAAGAACTCCCAGTAATGCCCCTTTAACTGAATGTGGTGCAGTTACTGCTTGCAGTCAGTCCTTTGGTGACAGCATTGCTGTTTTCAACATTTTAGAAACTTAATATTCTGCGTCTTCACAGCACCATTGGCTCGTGGCCACTCAGGAGATGAATGATATAATTTTCTACAATTGTATAATTTGTATAGCTAAACTGTAAGAACTTAGTTCGAAGCAAACTGCGAACTTCCACAGTCCTGTAATGGACTAAAACAAACCAAACGTTCTGAATAGTTTTCCTAACAGCTCAACAGTCTATATTTCGGTGAATAGTCATTTTCCCTAAAATAAGAGGAACCGTGAAATCTATTGCAATGTCCACCAATGGAGTTTCAGATTTACGTTGGTGCGTAGGCTCCAGTGTTGGAGGTGAGAGAGAGTTATATCCATTTACTTGACATGAATGACAGGATCTAGCAATTTTTTCCACATTAACAATTCCAGGATGTTTTAAATCTCTAGAATTCCGGCATAATTATCCTAGTATTTATTATAGAAACGTTTCCAATGAGATTTAACTTTCAACACTCATGAATTGGATGAATTTGGTTGGCCACTTTCCGGAAAATAAGTAGCGTTAACATTTTTTCTACTTTTTCATATTTTTTTGTTTCCTGACCAACTTAATCAAAAGTTAAAACTGATGGACTTATTGGCAATCACAGTATTAAGTCGAGAAATCAGTTAAAAGACACTGCCTATATAGAAACCCAAAGGAATAACGCTCCATTTTAATCTTGAATAACAATGTCCTCTGATGCTTACATGTATTCTTAATTTGTATGTACTTTCTACCAAGTACTTTGTAGATTTATGCAATGAACGTTATAGGTTTATTGGAGAATAATATCTTTCTAACAGTTATTATTACAAACAAAAACGTAAAAAGAGTATAAGATTTGTTAAATGCTGTTACAAGGTTACAATAGTATTTAGCATTGCATTACTAATAAATACATCGCTGAGAAAACCTCCGAGTGTGGAAAATGCGCCTATCATTATTCGATTTTCCATATGGCGCGGAGGGGAACAATAGGTCTTGATTGAGGGGTGGCGGGCTAGCAAGCCATGGAAACGTATTTGTTACGTCCGAGTCACGTGACGGGGTAGCGTTTACGGCTCTAATTGTAACTGGGGTGAATAACGAACGGCTTTTTCCATGCCTTGTCGCTTCTCATTCTCTCCTTCTGTCCCACGAGATAATTTTACGCTATAGCTATCCCAGAGTAGTTATGTGGTATAGTACACGGGAGTATAGTAGACTTTGAAAAATCCTGAAGTTGATAAGTATATATTATTAGTAAATCTTTATGTATGTAGGTATACATATATTTTTTTTAATATTACCATACAAAAAGAAGTTTATACTCCAGTATTATTATCATGAGGGGACAAGTAAAACAATAAAAAAATATATTTAGTTTCTATAAACTTGATTTTGTGAGACCTGGACTCTAACAGGAACCCTAGAAAGAAGAATCCGGAGATTTGAACGCAAAGTTCTCCATCCAAATACAGGAGCGATTTAGAATCAGAGCCTTAACACATGGAGGAGAAGAACTAACACTGAACTGTAGGGACTGGTCGTGAATATCTCATGATATGAAGGCAAGAAAGTTAAAATGGGAGGGATATGTGGCTCAAAGTAACTAATAAGAACTCTACTCAACAAGAATGGCAGATAAGTAGAAGTCCAAGACAGACAGGAGTGGAGAAAGCTGATTCGGGCTACCGAAAATGTAGAAGGTCGGTAGAGCCAAACAAAAACAAAAATCTCGATTTCGATCTAAAAATCGATCTATTATACTTCCATATAATAAAAAACAAACAAATCATTAACACTATGGTAAATCGGAATTAGTGGAAATTTGGAGTATGTGTATAAAATATAGTATTTTACCCCAGTTCCAGCAACTGTTATATCAGAGTATAACCAGTTATATCTAATATAACCAGTTAAATCAGAGTGATGACAGAGACTACTAGATGCGATTTGAAATTCTAAACGTGTGACAAATAGTAGTTTCCTAAATATTCTACATAAACTTTATATGTGTATATATATATCATATTGTTTGTATTGGATTTCATCACAACTGCGTGGTAAAATTACCTTAGTGTGAATGTAAATGGAATTGCGATTCAGGATTAAACATAGTATGCATTTTGGATTGATAGATAGATAATAGAATTCATTGACCTGTACAGCAAGATTGAAGTCTGCTAATTACTAACTGACAACTTATTCAATACTTACTAATAAACTTCATCGTTCGTTATATTCGTTTTGTTTCTGCTTTCTTTTTATTTTAACAAAATAAATATTCTAAATTATATATATCTTTATATTTTAAAAGTTTGTCTTCTTAACCGTTTTGTAGAATTTCCATTAGTTAAATCGCAATGTTAGTTAACAATGTTCAATCTGCTATACTAGAAAAGTTTCTAGTCCTACCATTACCAAGCTGTTTTATTTATCTACGTATACCAGCAGAATCGTGAAACTCTGTCAGTTAAAATATGAGGCGTAAGTAAATCGTTCCATAAACTGAATCTTCTTATTAAATGTTTTGAAATAATTCAAAGAAATTAATAAATACTACAAACAGAATATTTATTTAGAAATTTAGTTTATGGTTTAAGTTATGTAATTTTAATTCTGTTGATGGTTTATCAGTAATAAATTTCTGGCCAGAGCTTTAAAGATAAACTATATATTACATTAATATGAGGATATTTTGAAAGCAAGAATGTTGATTTATAAAAAAGTATGTTAAATTTCTCAATATTGCTGCAGAAATTTTAAAATCTGTTGAACTTCTTACCTGCAGTACTTTCTTGTGAATGTCCCCATCTGAAAATGCCAAATAAAAGTAGAAGTAAACTTCAACATATAAATTAGCACTTGTTTTTCGAATTATATATTTAAAAGTTATAATATTAATAGTATGACAGTGAAGGCAAAATGAAAGATTATGATTCTATTAAACAAAAAGTAATAGAATATTTTTTTTTTAAATTAATAATACCATTAAATTGATTTTCATAGTTAATTTTATTTACTATATATACTTAGATTTGTGTGCAAGTTTAGTAAGTAACCCGTATTGTTTTAGTATGCCATCTATACGTTTGATACCGATTTCTCTTTGCTATGATCCTCGCACTTGAAAATTGTTCAGTGGAACAGAGTGATAATGCTTCTGGGAAACAGTTGCTGTTCATATCATTTCTAGAAAACGGCAAGCCGGATTCGGAATGGCCTGGAGCTAAAAACAGGTTATTACTTTTATTGTTTGTTCCACAATTGTCTATTTATTATGTCGTGATATTTATATTTTTTTTGTAAATAATGTTTTAAAATAAATTTACGAATTTATAATAATTTAAATTTAACAGTAAAATGAAGCAACGAGATTGTAGAATCAGTGGGAGAGAATACCACAATGTTTATACAATGAATAATACAATGTTTTTGGTGTATCTCTAATTATAAAACAAAATTTTGATAATAGATTTATTTATTAATTTTAACTATAATCGTGACGTAATTGAATAGTGACGGGCTATCTTATATAAGGCTATATATATTACATATGGGTTTACTGCGTAAAAATTGAAATTAAAATATAGAAAAGTCAAAATAAGTGATAAAAAATTAGGTTATCAACAACAAACTTAAAAATAATTTAACACTAGAGATATATCGATTAGAAAAACAATAATTTATTTATTCATTTCCTTTTGTTTTCTACAATGCCAAATTCGTCGTTAATCATTCCAATGTTTTCCAGAACATTTTACTTAATACGTTATCACCTGAGTCCTGCGATGTTGCATCACTTTTTCCAGAACTGGCAAGTCAGCTGATACTTTCTTGCTTATTAATTAAATTACCCTTCACATTTTACGTTGTATCTCATCTATATATCATTTCTTAATTTATTTTATTTTGTTTGTGTTTATATTGTATTTTTATTTATCATATATACATTTCGAATTATCATTACATTTACTTTTGTTTATGTTTTATTTCATTTATTACTTTCCTATCCCGAACCAGATATCACTCCTTCCATTATAAACTCTCTAACCACTCAAACCCCCTAGTTTTTAATCTTGCATCCTCTTCCATTCCTGACAATCCTTCGAGGCGCCTGAAAAGAAGATGGCCTCGTGACCTTCTATTGTAAAATGTTTTTAGAGTTCTACTACTGGGTAGTTTTTGTGTAGTTCTGTTATCCTTCTCTTTATGTTATGTTGGTTTTATTTAATTTTTTTTTTTTTATTGTTGTAATTAGTAATAAATAAATATTTAATATCTATTTCTTTTTTTTGTCTTTGTTTTTTGTGTAATATTTTGTATGGGGGTGTGCGTGTTTTTTTTATTATCTTTATTCTTTTTTTGAACTTTTTTTTGGCTTTTATTGTTTATTTTTTTTGTTTTTTTTTATTTTGTGTTTCTTTCTTGTATCTTTACTTTTTCTTTTTTGCTTTCTTTTGACTTTTTTACATTAGCCTTTTTCATGGTCATCTTCTTTTTTGGTGCGTCAGTGGTTTTTCCGGTTTGGTTCGGAAGCAAGATTCTAAATTATTTGTTTGTTGTGGTTATTGGTTTTCTAATGGCAGTTATTCTGTTTGGTTTGTTCTCTCTTTTTTTCCTCTTTTTTTTTTGTTTCTTTTTGTTTTTTTTTCTTCTTTTTTTCTTTTTTTGTTTTTTGTTTTTTTTCGTCGGTTTTGTGGGGTCTTCATGCTCTTTTTTTTATGTCTTGTTTTTCTCTTTCATTTTTTTGTTGATTTTTTTTTTGTTCTTCATTGGAAGTTTAGACCGTTTGTCCAGTAAGTACCATAATAGTCGAAATCGACGTGCAGTTTTCTGTCTTTGCAGTCTTGTGGGACGATTCCAGGTTAGTCGTTTGTCGAGATGTAGTCCAACGCAGCGGATCTGTTCAACAGGAGTTAGAGCAACATGATGAAAGAAGACTGTAGGACATTCGGTAGGTTTACGACAAAGGGTAAAGGTGATTTGATGGGATTTGTTGGGATTTATCTTAATCCTCCAATTATGACACAATTCTTTGAGGGCTGCAATATGGGATTGGAGAAGGAGGTTGTAGAAATCTACAGAGTTTGTAAAGCAGTCCCTGGTGCCAGACTCGATCAAAACCTCTTCTACATCGAAAAAGACTCCCGCGCAGTTCATAATTAATTAAAACAAAAACTAAAAATGCAAAAATACTGTAAATAAATAAGGATAATCTGTGAGCTCGAAAATTGTAAAAAAAAAAATAATCAATACAGCGTCAACAATTAATCATATCGATGGTTAACTTTTAAATTTTGTGTTCATGCACACAGAGAAATTTAATTTGATACAACTGCCACTAAGCGTAGATATAAACTCATTGTTGAATAACTTTAAAATCTAGATCGTTTTTAACTTACTAAACAGTCAAATATATTCATTTAGTTGATTTTCTATCAATCACATATTTAGTATGGTTTGGGATAAGGATTCAGTAAAAAACCTTGAGGATCTTGTGTATATAAATCAATATATTCATTATAGTTTAATATTGAATTATTTCATTGAAAAGATTTTAAAAAAACAAAAAAAACAGTATACCACTATTTAAATCGCTTTTAATTAAATAACTTTTTTTTTTAAACTCTCATTACCTAGTTTTAGATTCATTTTCAACAAAATTTCATTTTTGTAATTAGTGGTTAATAACTTAAGATTCAGAATTTTAATATAAAAAATAAAAAATAATGAAATAAAACATAAAGTGATGCTCCGTGAAATATAGATATCAAAACTCACCTTTGCAACAATTCTTCAAGTATTATGATTTCTGTAAAAATATAGTATCATCATATGATATTTGAAAACCGCTAGACTCCTCAGTAATTATTATTGAATATTGCATATATGGAAGGAATGATGAGGTATAGAGTGACAAGCCAGCTACCAAGTTAACGTCCTAACGTTCCATGTTGATAATCTTCCTCCTAGCTACAGGTGAAAGTTAGAGACAGCTTCCATTAATCTCTTACCGAAGTAATCATAACTTTGCCAGGCCATTTCCCTCCGCTCAGTTTATTTTATCGCCATAAATAGAGATTGAAACAATACGTTTCCCCGTTTATAAATCTCAGCAGAAGTGTCAAGTGTAAATGATTGTATTAATTATCAATAGAGCTAATTAATCGCTCGATATAAATACATCAAACAGATGTAGTAATTGTTTCGGTCGTAATTGGGTATTTGAGGGCCTACCTTCAGGAACGCCTAAAAACTTAAAACATGCCAGACGCTAAATTCAAATTCCAGTTTTTAAATTTCTATTTTTTAATTTTTTTTATTTCAATTCATAAATATCATGTTTTGTAATTCTTCTGTTACTTTTGCATTGTATTATTATGTAATTTTTAGTTTAAGTTTACACATTGTAGAACATTTTAAAATTGTTATAATTTGAGGTAATAGAATAATTTTGTGGCACACCCGTATAGCCAATAAATATGTATAATATGTAGGAGTGATAGATCTTAGGATGACTATTTGTTATTTCAGGATTAAAGAATGTATTTTTTTCTAAGAAAAATATTATTTAGTTAAATTGAATATCTAATTTTTTATATTTAATTGATAAATATTTTGCATTATTTTATTTATTGAAAAAAGAGGAAGTGTTCCACTTTTTTGTTTTAACGCCAATTCGCTCTTCTGTGCCTTAAAAGTTTTACTTATGAACAATTTTTTTATTTAGCGAGAAATATCACCATTCTTATTTTTTTTTAAAAAGTTTCTGCTGTGTGTTTGCTTTTTCTCTCCATAGATAATTTTTAAGACCAGTTTTAAACTCATTACACTTACTTTAAAGATCACCTTATATATCCTATCATATAAAAGTTTATTATTCAACATTTATGACTAAGCTAATGATACCAGTAACAATTTTATCAGTTATGGTTTGTAAAGCGACTATCAGCGGGGGAGTAATAACCCAGATTGCAAAAGCGAGCCAACCAAAGCGATACCTGATGAGAATTAAAGGATGCAATTATTTAGGAAGCTCCTTCTCCGAGATTGGTGGGAAAAGAAGGGAGAAAATCAAGGTAATATGATTTCCTTTTTTAATTAATGCCACCTGAAGCTAAACACCTTACCATAAAAAAAAGAATGATTTTTCTTATCCCATCTCCCAACCTAATTATTATTAATTAGTCCAAACCATGCAAATAAAATTTCCATCTGGTATAGGATTTCTTAAATAAAAGAATAGCTGAAGTCAATAATAATAATATGAATTGAAATTCTAGTTTTTAAAAAAAATTTGTATATATTTGCCAGATCGGCCTAGTGAACTTTACATGGTAATTATAGAACAGTTGAATTCACTTCTAACTCTTGCTAATGGTGGGGAATAGTCTTTTGCGAAAATATATATTACGCCTTATTATTATAATGTAATAATTTCCTAAAAATTATAAATAATAATACAAATAATAAATAAAAATTCAGATAATTATTTACCCAAAAGGATGACCGTTAAGAAATGTACGTACTGAATTGACCTGTCACTCCCGCATTCAAGCATGTGTTCCAATCTCTTACATAAAAGGCTTAATTTCTCGAAAAGTAATTGAAACGTGGAACACGAAGAGGACATATTCAGAGAAATAACTAACGACTTTATAACTTGATTCTTTTCAAATATCAAATTACTTATTTAGAAACAAGCTTGGTGCTTAAATTACATACTAAAACAATTTATAATAGAACAAGGAAACAGTAGACAACACTCATTTATTTGTATTTCAAACTGATTTCTCATTACGTTAAATGTCTTTCTTTAGCTTTTTCTCCATCGTGGTAATATAATTTTTTTCTTTCTCGTGGTTTAATATTTTTTTCTTCCTATCTACTCTTCTTATCTAAATTACTGAAATACTTTATCTCTCATTTCTATTACAAATAAAAAAAAAAGGTAATATTCTTTCACTCGTTAATAAACCTTCATTCAATGATATCAAAAGGAAAATAAAATACAATATACACCTTACAATGAGCAAATAATCCACGCTCTGACTACAAAACGACTTTAGATAAAATAAAATCAACTACAAAATTAAAACATTGAATCTCACATGACCACCATATTACTTCTTCTACTTACTTCACAACGGTGCTAAATACATTTCCAGTAACTTTAGGAAAAATACAATTAAAGGTTCTCTCTTTTAGGAAAATTACAACTTTCATATTAATTTTTTGACTTATTTAGTTATAAAATCAGTCAAAGAATAATTGAGAAAAATCTAATTTTACAAAAGTTAGTATAAATGCACTTATCACTACAGAAGTAAGCCATTGGGTAACAAAATTCAGCTAAGTACCATATTCTGGGTAAGCTGTTTTTATAAATTGGCTAAATCACTAGAAATCCTTTATTATATTTTTCGATTGAAATATGATTGTTGTAATAAGTTAATAATAGTAAAACACCAAAATTGGGAAGAATAGAATTTATTATTAAATGTTTAATGACAAATTAAAGGTTTATTTTTACTTTGTTATATTGACAGGCACAATAGCCTGCAAAATTTTATAAATAAATATGAGGCTGAGAAACTAAAATTAAGATTGTCCCTGATCAGGAAGGAGCGGCCGAAACGTTAGACATGTGATATAATTTAATAAAGAACGTTGATAATATTTTAATATCTGTTGTTATTATTAATAATAATACTATAATAATAATAACAATAATAATACTAGTTTCGAACAAGATAATAAAAATATATATAAAGCTTAATTTAATTGTCCTGGAGTGTAGTTTTTCCATTTTTAATCGATCAATCTACTTAAAACTTGGGGACGTAATTAGAGAGAAAAGTGAAAGATGGGTAATATACGCGCCCCACCAGAATTCTCTTGTACGGGTTCTGAGACAAAAATGAATTTAAAAAAAAACTAGCAATGGACAATTTTTAATTTGACACGCCAAATACTGTTTAAATAGGGTAAATCCAAGGATAAAATCATCTAAAACCGTTAACAATTTTTCAATGTTTATTTGACGTTTTGGATAAACGGATTTTATAACTACTTGGTCCAACACATTTTTTTCGATGTTATATTCGGATCACCAGAAAAAAACTGAAGTAGATAAGAAAATCAACAATTCTATTAAAAAAAAAAAAAAAGAATATATACTATGGCTTGTCCTTATACTACTTATACAGCCCCACAGTGAGAATTTCAAGATCCATTTGTTGGGGTCACAGCGAAATAAGTAATGATGAGAAGATAGATGAACGTGGATAATATATATGAGAAGAAGATGGTTGGGGGGGGGGGGGGTGCGGTCAGAATATATCAGGAATGTTGTGAAGCAAGAATTTTTTGCCTAAACATTGCCCAACTATCACGTCCTCAAAAATCGATATTTAAAAAATTGAGGTTTGGGGTTAGCATTTGTATTAGGACTTTATGTACAATAAGAAATATTTATATCTATTTAATCATCATTATTCAGTGAACAGTACAAACCCAAAAAAGTTTAAATCCGTGAACAACTTTGGTGCTAAATTATTTTATTATTCTTCATCATAATCATTATGTGTTTCTTTTCAAGAAAAAATAATCCTCACTACTTTATATGTCTAAATGTTATCTATGGGACACGTTTCCGACAACCGTCCAATCTACCAATAATCAGAAAAATTATATCAACTTTATATTTACATTTAAATTTATATTATTCACGTTAATATCATATATTGCATATTAATAATAATCATTACATGAATTGAGGAAAGCCAATCGCTTTTACGCTTGTGTGCAATGACCTTAATTATTCTATGCTTCACATCTTTCATTTTTTTAATATAGAAATTTTTTGACATGGCTGGATTATGGACAGGTGTCCAAAATGTCCGGAAAATAAAGTAAAGAGATATAAAGAAGTGAGTTTTTTTTTTTCATGAAGAATCATGATTCAACGTCATAATATTTATCACGTTTTGTGTTGTGTTTTCAGTTTAATGAAACCATAATGTGAGTTATCGAAGTCTCGTGAAAAAACAGAATGAACCTCTCGGAAATTTCTAATTGGAATTTTCAAATAAAAAGAGTGGTCGGTGACAGACGGACGTCCCATGAATGACACTCAATAACGGAGAAGGCTATTATCTAACCAGCATAATGGAACAGCCCGTGCGGAAGGCTCCTACCGATACCCGTTCGATTTATGAGTAATTTAAGTACCCAACTCCCGGGAAAACAAAACTTAGGGGCGACTTAAAAAGTGGATGTCAGGGGTAGGCCTACGTGATAGGCATTGCTATTTGCCCCTTGGAGGGGTGAAAAAGTGCTCCCTGTAATACAATATCTCCCTCAAGACTCCAATATAGAAATGGAAGCTTTTCAACTTTCAATATAGTCTAAAGTGATTCTAGTCGAGGTGATACTGTCCTGTGGCTTGTGTTTCATTCATTTGAATAATTCACTTCAATCGAGTTTCCCTGTTTCTTCCTCGGCGGAAGTGATTGCCTCAATGTAGGGTTGTACAATCGAATTTCAACTTGTCACACGGCGGTAAAGGCTACTTACAACTATATAGATTATTCGGTGATTAATAGCAATTTACATTAATATTAAAAGAAATTATTTCAGGCAAGAATCTATTTAATGATGTATATTTTTTTATTAATTTATTTAAATGCAGAAAAGAAAATATTTTTGTTAAAATACATATCATATGTTTAAAAGCACATTGTGTTTATGATGCTGGACTAAATAGCATTTAGCTACAAGAAAATACAAGGGAAGATAAATTCCATGAATGCTTTCAAATTAACGGTAAATTAGGTAAAAATAATAATATAATA
>NW_027109190.1:0-1463 GCF_000696795.3 Halyomorpha halys | reverse complement strand
CAAGATGAACATAATCAAACTATCTGTATGAAAAATAAATAAAATAACATAATGATAAAATAATATATACAATATTTACACAATCGACCTGAGGATTCCTGAGCCCACTCTATGTGAGGGGTAGAGTAGAGCTCAAGAGATCCCAGCGCATCCCTCTCGCCGCATCACTGGTAATTACAAACTCACAATATAACAATTACAGAGTAAGAGAGAGAGAAAGTTGCAATTATAATTGACATAGGTAGTAATTATGCATCTACTTATACATGCTAGAATTACAGTTAAACTATACGTGATCATAGATTTTAATAGTTTTTAACAAGTGAAAGTATTATTGTGGGATCTCTCAATATCTACTGTAAATCTGAAGAGAATCGGTGTGATTCGTGAGCAATTCATTCTTTGGTCTTGTAATAGTACTCCCTTTCAAATAGTACAAGTTCTCAAGAGGAGAAAAAAGGCAGTTATCTCACTCCAATTTTTTATTACTTTAATGAAAACTAGGTATAATTAATAGTCAAAAATGATGAGTCTGCCAAGTATAGGTAGGGGAAATAAGAAATGGCGGCTATTTCAGAGCGATAAAAAAATTTTTTTTTCATTCGGAGTTCTATATCTTAAAAAGTAGGAACAACACAAGAAAACATAAGAGAACGTTATTTAAATAATAGTAAATTTGCTAAAATATGAGCCCTAAAGAGTTACTTACGTTAAATATTTTTTGAGATATAGCTTTTTAAAAAGAACCGTTTCAGAAAAATGTATGGGACGCTCTGAAAGATCAGTAGTTAGTGAATTTATTTTGAAACATTTATATTTCGAAAGCCATTCGACGTACAGATGTCTATTAGCACTCAACTTAAAGCTAAAATTAATGAGCTATAAAGTAGTTTATGATGTTTATCTTCGTAAGAGTAATAGTTTACATGAAATTTGCTAAAATAAATTGATGTATAGTTGTTCGGACAAATTTTCATTTGCCAAATTTATATTCATCTGTGAATATCGTAAAAACTACTGCCCCTACGAAGATAAGTGTCATAAACTACTTTATAGAAAGTTAAATTTCCTTTATTTTGAGTGTTGGCAGACATATGTGCGTCTTATGGATCTAGAGAGATATTTTTTCAAAAATCCAACATTTTATACGAACAACTTGAAATTAGTATTTTGTGAATTTATTTTGTCAAATATCATTAAAAACTGCTACTCCTACAAAGAAAAACATAATTAACTTTTTTATAGTAAATTTAACTTGCTTTAATTTGACTGGCAGACATCTATACGTCCAATGGTTTCTGAAATGAAGTTTTTCATAAATCAAATTTATTGTCCGAACAACTATAAATCAATTTATTTTAGCAAATATCTTGGAAACTACTATTCCTACGAAGTTAAAGGTCATAAACCTCTTTATAGTCCATTAAACTAGCTTTAATTTGAGTGCTAATAGACATCTGTAC
>NW_027109189.1:0-2806 GCF_000696795.3 Halyomorpha halys | reverse complement strand
ATAAATACATTAATATATGAATAAATTTCAATATAATACCTGTACGGGGAACCCCCAGTCGGGCTTAGAAACCCCGAAGCCCCGTACACGGCACAACTTAAAAATGACATATATTTCATGAATGTATGATATATTGGTTCTAGATTGAGAAAGTTGATACTCATTCATATCTCCTATCTCTTTCTTCTCCAGGAATAGAAGTAATATAATTTTTTACCATTCAAATGTATATTTTCGCCTAAAGGGATTGTCATATACCAAAATACTCAATCTAATTAAGTTGAAAACTTGTATTAGTGTTGCAATAATATGAATTTAGAAGGTGTTTGATTAATTGTATATTTTTAACGAGTAAGGTGCCATATTATTCTCATTAACATTTTTTTTAAAGATCAGGGAGAAACAATTTAAGTTTTTTTACTGCTTTACAAACTCCGTAAATTCCTACCTCCTACAAACTTTCTCATTATTCGTTCCTTTTTCAGTGACAGATTATTTAAAGTAAACCATAATGGTTCCTATTCATCCCTCTTCTTTCAGTTCGCTGGTGTTCCTCAGGTTAGAATCCTCGGTCCCATCCTCTACACAATCTATACAGCGGACATCTCAACCAATCCTAAAAATATCCTCACCACGTAAGCCGATGACAAATGTGTCGAGTGTTCGTCAACAATATTATTTTTAACTATTCATGTTGTAAATATTTTATTTTCCAATCTTCCATTCTGGTTTATTTATTTATTTATACATCAGCTTAACACTAATTTAAAAAGTATATTTCAAAAAATATTAAAAACCGTTGAACCTGCGAACCTGAATTTGGTGACAACTGTGCGACATCAGATGGCAGCAGAAAAAAGCCAGTTGGCGTGTTAACAGATGTGCGCTTTACATACGATGAGCATGGACTACTGAAAAGAATGGACTATGGAATTAGACAAAAGGGAGGGAAAAAATAGAGAGGAAAAATCAAAGCAGGAATTGAGCCCCAATAATTGCCCTGACAATTGTAGAGGGCTGACAGCTGACGTCTGATTGCTTTGCTTTTCGATATCGGTTCCTTTTTAGCATTCACCTGAACCTTTCATTATTTTCCTATTATATAACTAATGCATCAGGTTTTATTTAAAAAATAAAATATGATTCATATTTTTTATTATATATTTATATTAAAATATAGTGTAAAAAGGTACAAAATAATTAAATTTTATATAAATATTAAGTCTGACTATAGCAAGTCAATTAATCTTCATTTTTAAAAACAGATTGTTTTACTCGAAATATTTTATGAGTTCCTATGACCCAACTTTCTGTAGGAAAAGAATTTAATATTCTTATGAGGTTTAAATAAGTGCTTATTGTAAAGTAAAATTGTAACTACAAAACTTTATTTTTGATTTATTGTATCAATCTGAGCCCTTGTGAATTTAAAAAAAAAAATACGATATTAGGGTTGATAAATAATTTTTAAATAATCCACAAATCGGTGTTTTATTTTGAATGTGACATTTATTTCTTTTCTTTAAACATCATCGTATTTCTGGATAGCAATTAGTGAACCTGATTCAAAATGGTTTAGAATTTGATTGTAACCCCGTTATATATAAGTAAAATATTTGCTTGTACTAATGACATTATAATGTAGTATAATACAATATGATTTGATATAATATTACACAAAAGATTGTAAGATTGTTAACATTGTAATATATATTTTCAATGTAATATAATATATATATATATATTGCGCAATGTTGTAATATTAATGCAAGAACATACCAATTTTAAATTTCATATTTATGATGGGTATGTATGAGATGAATGAAGCTTGTAAATCAATAAAATAAATAAAATACCTAATTCAAAGTTATTAACAAATTATATTTAAATTAATAAAATGATATTGTATTATTAAGAATAACTGAACTATTTATCGCTCAACCATGAGAAAAGTAATACAAATGATATGTATGAGAGGCACCAGCTGGAGTTTTTTAACTTAAAATAATTTCTTTTGTCGGCATGCCAAAGATACCGCCGGACCTATGCAAATATCCATCGGGAACAGATCTAAAGAAATGTACAAAGATATATAGATAACAGAGGGTATGCACCCTCTGGGAACGGTTGACCGTGTAGACTGAGTTAAACAAACAAACAGCCCTTATCTTGCACGTGGCCAGTTTAGACATTAGAAAGTACAGTGAAATAGCCGTCATAATTGATAACAAATAAACATCCCTTATCTCACACGGCGCCTCTCTAAAAACCTCGGGAAAAGTACAATAAGTCGCCAGAAGCCGGCTTTCTTCAAAGAAGAAACTTTTAAAGATGAAAGGTAGGAAAAAGACCGACTTTCGTCGAAGGTCATTGGACCTTCTCACCCCCTCTGAAAATAGAGGAATCAATCAAAGGACAGAAATCAAAAGAAGGAGGAGTCAGAAGGAGAGGGGAGAAAATTAACAAAAGGGCAGGAAAAAGAGTTTTGAGGGACAGTCAGAGTCAGGACACAGTCGGGTGGACAGAGTTTGGTGGAGGGTCTCAGAGGGACATAGCCTGAGAGAGCCGGACGGAAGAGACAGGCTGGAGGAAGAGAGAGCGGCAGCCAGGAGGTGAATATGGACGCTCTTCCACGACAACCGCCAAGCCTACCGATGTACCGAAACAAGTAAGACCTTTTCTGTTGTTATTTGAATGGCAAGGATAGAATTAATAACTTAGAGTCAGTATAAGTAACAAAGATCCCAACTGGTACTTCTCAGTTCATTATCTTATAATTAAAGTATAAGGAAACAAGTTTACCATC
>NW_027109188.1:864996-866752 GCF_000696795.3 Halyomorpha halys | reverse complement strand
CAACTATACAGTCTTTAACAAAGACTGATGTTTCAGTGTCGTTTTTAGTTTCTGGTACATTTGTAGCATAAGCCTTTACATTTACATCAACCTCCAAGTCCACAACATACAATCCTTCAGAAGGCCTTTTTCTAACTTCTACAGTATCATTTTTTACAATTTTCACTTTGTCTTAAGAACAGCCTACAGTCCAACCACGATGTCTCTGATTTCACCAATTTTTTGGTTTAAATGCCTCTGGTTCTTTAGACTGCTCTTCGTGTGAGTCAGGTTCCTCCTGATTCCATCAGCTAAGGTCCTGGTTTTCTACGAGGGACTATCTTCTGAGAGAGAATCGTCCACTCTAGCCCTCTTCTTCCTTTTTTCCTTGGGGCTCTGTGAGCTCACTCGCCTTCCTACACTCGCATCTGTCATTAGGAAGTCCGATTCAGACATTGAGAGTCCATCCCCATCCTTCCCTACTATTAAATTCTTCTTGAATGGCCACCTACTTTTTTATCGGGCGTTACAGTCACCGACAAGTCCATCGATGATCCTTTTCCATACTGGTCTATCATTACAGTCTCCTCGTTTACGAAGGAAGGCCCGCTTCCTTCTTGACCGACCGTTGAAGTCTCCGGGATTTTTAACATTTTCACCTCATTTCCGGCCAAGATATGGGCCCCGGAAGGTATATTTCGACTTCCCTTAATGATAAACCTTCCCTTCTTGGGCAAGTTGCACGGTGCGACACCATCCGGGCACCTCACTCCAACAACCAATTAACTCTAAACTTTAAAAATGTTTAACTCACGCTAGAGTCCTCCAATTGGGGTCATATAAGTATTCATTTTTCTCAGCTTTTTGTGTTCTATACGACTGTCTACTGACCAATGGGATACCGTGAATTTTACGGTCTCGTGGGGTGAAAACCACCTCGTGGACCCACTCTCTTCCTTAATTCCGCCAAAACTGTCCGGTGGAATTTGTTAAAATTCCACTCCGCACTAAAACACTTCTGTACCAACGTTTTAGCACACTCCTGTTCTCAAAAATATCTTTATTAGCACTTTAATATGCAAAAACTAACAAAACTCACTGGACACGTCCTCTCTACTCAGCAGTCTGTAGACAACTCCCCTTTTCTTGACCGCCCACAAGGGACTATTATAGGGTGACGTGCTGTTAACAGTTATGCCCTGTTGTTTTAAGTTCGCCAACTTTTCCCTGTATGTTCCCGCAACGGCTGTGGATACCGCCGCTCCTTCATCCGCTTCACATACATTATTTTTTCTTGTTTTAAGAGTATTTCGTGCACTGTCTCTCCAGTAGCACACCTCTTCTTTCTTAAAAAATATCCGAATATTCGTGCATGATTCTATTTCTCCAATTCTCCTCCCTGTTAATTGCCACAAACTTATACTCTTATCCCTTTCTAGGTCATTCAAACGGTTTTTCCATATGTTAACATCCCAACGCCCAGCTTTATTCTTAATCCGTTCCCCTAACTTTCCCCGTAGGTCACACCCTAAAATTAATTCGTATTGTCTTGGCATTTTTTCACTGCATGAACCGTAAAGTTATGTCACATAGCCTAAAATATAAAAAAGGAATACTAAAACCAACATATCTCAGAAATTGATTTATTTTTTAGACAAAATAACAAATTTTAATAGTCAAAAATTTATTTATAAAATAAATTGATAATATATTATATGATATATTGATATATTTATATAATATAAAAATACATTGAATTAAAACTATAGAACAAAGT
>NW_027109188.1:857868-860176 GCF_000696795.3 Halyomorpha halys | reverse complement strand
AGAGGTCTTTATCCTTGACAAATTCCCTATATCTATCCAAGACCTCCACCATTCTAATTTTGGTACTTATCGGATCATTGAATAGTATCGGGTCAAGCATTCCGAAACTCACCATTTTTTTTTCATCTCCGTTATCCAATTATGGTGCAAACTCGAACGATTGTTGCTGCCTAGCTGCAGTAGCTTTAAATAACAGTTGTTCAGTAGTCAATGATATCCATTCAATTTTCGCGCCATTGCTCCAGAACCTCCGGAATTCTGTGAATGAGCGCTTTTCCCACGCCTGGGACTTGAGGTCTGATTCACATGGTGGAAGCATCGCCGCTGTTTATAAAGCCCACCACAAGTTGCAACTTTGGACTGCTTCGACCGTCACAAGTTAGACGCCTTGACTTCCCCTTCATCATAGACGCCCTGCAGCTGGAGGTCTGGAAGCTGCTAGATTATCCGCCTCTTCATTGTGTAAGTTTTATTCAATATCATAGATTCGCCTCATGCCATGGGGACTGAATGAAGATTAACTCGCCGTCGACACCGAGAACATTAAAGACACTAATTCCTTCTACCGTACTTGCCTTTAAATATAATTTAATGTATTATTCATTGTGAGCCCAGGAGTGATTTTGATTTTCTTTTCGTAAATGTTCTATCCCATTTCGTTTTCTTTTACCTCACCTACATCGAACAGCATTGTTTCGGACACTAGATTCAAACATCTCCAACATGTGGTCTACCCTTTTGTAGATGATTTGAACTTTTTGTCTTTCGCTACATCTTCATTTTTTACAGTCAAAATTACAATATTCTCCAGGTTTAACAGTATTCATTGGATCACTAAATCTCCTTTTATTTCTGACTTTCTTCTTAGTACCAGTATATTTCTTTATTTCCCCTCTAAATTATCTGCTTCGCAATCCAAATTTTTTTCATCAATGTCCTAATTATATCCATGTTTTTCATGTAGGGTGTTCTTAATAAATTTCTGGCTCACCAATTATTAGGCTGCTATGATAACTCTTTATCTGTAGTTTTCTTCTGTTTCAAATCTCAAATTGTTTCGGTTTCCTACATCAGCTTGATTTTCCAGTCCTCATTCATCTTTAAATTTTCATCAGAAGGTGAAATAGTTGATTCTTCATCAACACCAACTATACAGTCTTTAACAAAGACTGATGTTTCAGTGTCGTTTTTAGTTTCTGGTACATTTGTAGCATAAGCCTTTACATTTACATCTACCTCCAAGTCCACAACATACAATCCTTCAGAAGGCCTTTTTCCAACTTCTACAGTATCAATTTTTACAATTTTCACTTTGTCTTAAGAACAGCCTATAGTCCAAACACGATGTCCCTGATTTCACCAATTTTTTGGTTTAAATGCCTCTGGTTCTTTAGACAGATCTTCGTGTGAGTCAGGTTCCTCCTGATTCCATCAGCTAAGGTCCTGGTTTTCCTGGAGGGACTATCTTCTGAGAGAGAATCGTCCACTCTAGCCCTCTTTTTCCTTTTTTCCTTGGGGCTCTGTGGGCTCACTCGCCTCCCTACACTCGCATCTGTCATCAGGAAGTCCGATTCAGACATCCTTCCCTACTATTAAATTCTTCTTGAATGGCCACCTACTTTTTTATCGGGCGTTACAGTCACCGATAAGTCCATCGATGATCCTTTTTCATACTGGTCTATCTTTACAGTCTCCCCGTTTACGAAGGAAGGCCCGCTTCCTTCTTGACCCACCGTTGAAGTCTCCGGGATTTTTAACATTTTCACCTCATTTCCGGCCAAGATATGGGCCCCGGAAGGTATATTTCGACTTCCCTTGATGATAAAACTTCCCCCCTTGGGCAAGTTGCACGGTGCGACACCACTCCAGGCACCTCACTCCAACAACCAATTAACTCTAAACTTTAAAAATATTTAACTCACGCTAGAGTCCTCCAATTGGGGTCATGTAAGTATTCATTTTTCTCAGCTTTTTGTGTTCTATACGACTGTCTACTGACCAATGTGCTACCGTGAATTTTACGGTCTCGTGGGGTGAAAACCACCTCGTGGCCCCACTCTTTTCCTTAATTCCACCAAAACTGTTCAAACAACACTTCTGTACCAACGTATTAGCACACTCCTGTTCTCAAAAATATCTTTATTAGCACTTTAATATGCAAAAACTAACAAAACTCACTGGACACGTCCTCTCTACTCGGCAGTCAATAGACAACTCCCCTTTTCTTGACCGCCCACAAGGGACTATTATAGGGTGACGTGCTGTTAACAATTATGCCCTGTTGTTTTAAGTTCGCCAACTTTTCCCT
>NW_027109188.1:856648-857238 GCF_000696795.3 Halyomorpha halys | reverse complement strand
AACTTTTCCCTGTATGTTCCCGTAACGGCTGTGGATACCGCCGCTCCTTCATCCGCTTCACATACATTATTTTTTCTTGTTTTAAGAGTATTTCGGGCACTGTCTCTCCAGTAGCGCCTAACACCTCTTCTTTCTTAAAGAATATCCGAATATTCGTGCATGATTCTATTTCTCCTCCTTGTTAATTGCCACAAACTTATACTGTTATCCCTTTCTAGGTCATTCAAACGGTTATTCCATATGTTAATATCCCAACGCCCAGCTTTATTCTTAATCCGTTCCCCCAACTTTCCCTGTAGGTCACACCCTAAAATTACTTTGTATTGTCTTGGCATTTTTTCACTACAAGAACCGTAAAGTTATGTCACATAGCCTAAAATATAAAATAGGAATACTAAAGCCAACATATCTCAGAAATTGATTTATTTTTTAGACAAAATAACAAATTTTAATAGTCAAACATTTATTTATAAAATATATTGATAATATGTTATATGGTATATTGATATATTTATATAATATAAAAAAACATTGAATTAAAACTATAGGACAAAGATACCTATATTTTGAAATCATCAAATTTTTGTCAA
>NW_027109188.1:850453-851643 GCF_000696795.3 Halyomorpha halys | reverse complement strand
TAAGCTAGGTTAATAATTATACTTATGTAGGATTTCATTTGTTTGATTTCAACTAATTTTAACTTTATGATAATGATTTAACTGATCTGAATAGTTTTATATTCCCAATGAGGTCACTGATGAGGTTTTTTGACTGCTGTCATTCAGTCACTCATTACATGTCTTCTTTAACTACCAAAAATAGCTGTTATTATATTATATTTACAACATATAAACATTTATGTGGCTTCTCACCAGTCTCCCCTAAGCCCTAATATATGTTTTCAAATTACAATTTTAAGCCAATATATATACACAATATGGACAATGATGAGGCTTCTCACCAGTATGATAGACTCTAATATGATTTTTAAAATAATAATTTATAGCCATTTTATGTTCGCATTGAAGACACAGATGGGGCTTCTGAAGAGTATGACAGGCTATTACATGGTCATTTAAACCTCATTATAACCTCAGTTCTGCAAGGAAAATAGTTTATTGAATAAAAGTGAGGGTTCGAGATTAAATCATTTGCTAAAAATTCAAAAGTCTTCTAAATGATATTCTATTACCTCAGTACTATAAATTAAATAAGCACATACACGATCTTAAATTGACAGGATGTTTTACCAGTAGATTCTGCTAGATAAAGGACAAAACAACCAATTATATAAAGTAGTAAAAGGAAAAGTGATGTAACTCAAATTTCATTCAAAAATGTTGCCTTCTCTCGTGTTTAGATTAAATAAACTCTATTAAAAAATAGGGATAACTTCAACAAAAGAACACTGATCTAAACAAAACTTGGGGACTAATATTGGTCAGTATCCAGTGTAAAGCAAACACAGAATCCGATTTTTATAATATCAGGTCAAATATCTTTACCTTTTTTTTTTTTTATTCTTCCTTCCTCACGATTTCTGGCAAACGAGATTCGGCAACAGTGAGGTAGTGCACCAGGATTACGCATGCCACTTCTTCCAATAATCATCAACTTACTAATTTTATTATTATTTAAAAATATTTATTTATTAGGGTTCAACCGTGGAGCAGTCCAGCGTTCGGTTGAGCGCCTTTTTATTTGTTCTTTTAGTATCTTCATGTTCTTCAACGTAAGCTAATACTTCAAGCACATTGTTTTCACCACTGGATTCTTTAATAACACTAACTATAGTATTTAACAAATACAGATGTTTCAGTGACTTTTT
>NW_027109188.1:848430-850403 GCF_000696795.3 Halyomorpha halys | reverse complement strand
TTTTTCTTAGCCCTGATGAAGGCTAGAAATTCTGGCCGAAACGTTGGCACGATTAAACAAGTTATTTAAACTTATTTGTGTTATATTTTGACCGCACCACCAAACATCTTCTCCACATATGATTCATCCATGGTCAAATATCTCTCATCATTAATAGATTTTCGACATTTTTAGACTTCTTTCCAGTCTTATGTGGCATTATATGTGTATTTGAACAGCTTTGTATTGACAATGAGAACAATAATGAGGCTTTTTGACTGTATGAAAGGCCATTATAACTGATTATAAGCTTCCATGTATTCGTAATATTGCTGATTTGTATGACAGGCCGTTATATGTGATTTTAATTGAGCAATATTTATTGTTCTATAGCCACAATGGTGGCATTGATAATGCTTCTGAGCAGAATGGTGGGTCGTTATATGTTGATTAAAATCATCTATTCTAACTGATTTATATTCACAATGAGGACATTGATGAGGCTTTTCAACAGAGTGAAGAGCCTTAATGTGTCGATTTAAATTATCAAGACGAACTGATTTATATTCACAATAAGCACATTGATGAGGCTTCCTACCAGTATGTCGGGCCCTTATGTGTTGGTTTAAATGACCAAGTAGAACTGATTTATATTCACAATGAGGACATTGATGAGGCTTCTTATCAGTATGTCGGGCCCTTATGTGTTGTTTTAAATGACCAAGTTGAACTGATTTATATTCACAATGAGGACATTGATAGGGCTTCTCATATGTATGTCGGGCCCTTATGTGTTTCTTTAAATTACTAAGTTGAACTGATTTATATTCACAATAAGGACAATGATGAGGCTTTTCGTCAGTATGTCGGGCCTTTATGTGTTGATTTAGATGATCAAGACGAATTGATTTATATTCACAATGAGGACATTGATGAGGCTTCGTACCACTATGACGGGCCTTTATGTGTTGATTTAGATGATCAAGACGAATTGATTTATATTCACAATGAGGACATTGATGAGGCTTTCCATCAGTATGACGGGCCATCATGTGTTGATTTAAAGTATATTTTTGAACTGATTGATATTCACAATGAGAGAACTGATGTGTCTTTTCGACTGAATCACAAGGCATTATATGATCTTTAAAACCAAATGGTATACTTCTTTTGTAGCCACAATGATGACATTGACACACCTTCTCATGAGCATGATGATGGATAACAGGAACGTTAGTTTGATATACCTCATTTAGTAAGTAATTAGGATCTGGAAAACAATAAATATAATATTATATACAGATGGTTGACCTTATGTTAAATTAAGATGACCTAGTATTATATAATATTAGTGAATAATTGATACTATTTCTCTTGTTCCGACCTTAAGCTAGGTTAATAATTATACTTATGTAGGATTTCATTTGTTTGATTTCAACTAATTTTAACTTTATGATAATGATTTAACTGATCTGAATAGTTTTATATTCCCAATGAAGTCACTGATGAGGTTTTTTGACTGCTGTCATTCAGTCACTCATTACATGTCTTCTTTAACTACCAAAAATAGCTGTTTTATATTTACAACACATAAACATTTATGTGGCTTCTCACCAGTCTCCCCTAAGCCCTAATATATGTTTTCAAATTACAATTTTAAGCCATTATATATTTACATTATGGACAATGATGAGGCTTCTCACCAGTATGATAGACGCATTGAAGACACAGATGGGGCTTCTAAAGAGTATGACAGGCTATTATATGGTCATTCAAAAATTTTGCCTTCTCTCGTGTTTAGATTAAATACACTCTATTAAAAAGTAGGGATAACTTCAACAAAAGAACACTGATCTAAACAAAACTTGGGGACTAATATTGGTCAGTATCCAGTGTAAAGCAAACACAGAACCCGATTTTTTTTTAATAGCAGGTCAAATATCTTTACCTTTTTTTTTTTTTTTCTTCCTACCTCACCATTTCTGGCAAACGAG
>NW_027109188.1:841326-848146 GCF_000696795.3 Halyomorpha halys | reverse complement strand
AATAACACTAACTATAGTATTTAACAAATACAGATGTTTCAGTGACTTTTTTGCTTTCAGGTGCTTTAATAGCATTGGCTTTCACATTTGAATTAACAACAAAACAAATATACAATACAATCCCTAAGAAGACCTTTTTCCAATTACCACAGTATCATTTTTTACAATGTTCACTTTGTGTTTGGAAAAAGTTACGTATCCACCGTCTGAGTTATTTTATCCATAGATAACAAAATCCTGCTGAGATCTGGTATATACTCAGTCACTCTTTACACAAGCAACTATTTAGGCTGTCATGGATGCACAAAAATAGTTATACTTTTTAGGGAGTGTTGTTAATACTTTGGAAATGATCATATCATCAGATATATCACTGCCTAATGACATCAATCAAAATGCCAAATTTTCAATTGAGCTTATGTGGCTGATCAAGCCTTTTTCTTTTTTATTTCCCCTTCCTCGCCATTTTTGGCTGGCAGGGTTCGGCAGCAGTGCGTTAGGATCCAGCACGCATAGTCCAGCCCTCCAGGTCTCAATCTGCCTCTGCTTCCTCACCTTAATCTTTTTGTCTTGGTGGCTCGCCAATTCCGGGTGCTCGAGCCCTTCCTAACGTAAAGTGCGTCGGGCCGACCACCTCCTTCCACCTGTAGATGAACTCCCTAAAGACGGGATAATTGTCTTCCTCAATCAGACGAGAGAAGTACGACTCGGCGAGTGCGAATATCCCCGTAACTGGAACGATATCCTTCCATGGGGGTGCAATCCAAAACAACATGCTTTCTCTGGAAACCACCATGTCCAGTCAGTATCTGCGAAACCGAATAATCTGGGTGGATCCACCCCGCTCTCAGTCATGAATGGATTAAATTGAATTAAATATATCTTTACCAATCAGCTTACTTAGGTACAACTAGAAAAAATTTACGAAGACAAAAAAAGGTTAGAATTGCTGTATTTGGATGATTCCAATGTAGGAAATGAAAAAAAAAATTGAAATATAAATTAAAATCTTTCTGGTGGAATTCCAGATAAACAACGTTTTTATTGCACAAGTTATTTAATGCATAAACCATTAGAAAACCAACAAAATAATAAGCAACATTCAATAATCGACCACTTCCAATATGGATTTTTAATCCTTCCTAGAGAAATTTCATTTTTTTGGCAATAAGACAACACATATGTCCGTCCAACTTCACCAAACGTTCCGGGTCACAAACCAGATTTGGCAGGATTTTAATTTTTGTGGATTTCAATGCCATTACTTTCTTAAGGAGCCTGCTGTAGTTTTCCTTTAGTATGTGAGAAGTGAAGAGCTATGTCTGTTAATAAATATGCCTGTAATATCAGGGCCCTGTTTCATAATGAAAGCTAATAGTATTAGTTAATAGTACAAGTGTAGAAATTACTGTAGTAATAATACTAATACTTATTTTTTTTCATGATAGGGATGGCTATCACTGATATTACAATATTATATTACAAGGCAGTGTAATTGAATTAAGATAAATGTACAAGATTAATAGTATTAGTTTGTACTTTATTATGAAACAGGGCCCTGGTCAGACCGAAAGTTCGTGTGTATTTTCGGTAAATTTTTAAACAATGTCAATAAAAAAAATAAGTTAACATTTCAATCAACGATATATTTTCCTCTACTTATTACATTTCTTGTCATCTTAGAGGTAAATTCTTAATTCCATTGCCATAGCAAACATTTTTTAGGTTTATTTTGTACATCCTGTTCAGAATTCGACTTTTAAAAACTCTCAATTCAACTCACTAATTTTTTGCACTATTGTTCGAGCTATACATGGTTTCGAGTTATCAACACTTTCAACAACATACAACACTTTCATGATATTCACAAAAAGTGGGCGTTTTCCTGCTGCTTTCTCAAACCTTAAACTTGTTAAATCATTTCTGGGCAGTCCATACACTGGATTGTACCTTCATAATCACATTAGTTATTATTGCTGCAAATCTGGTAGATACACCACAAGAAAATAAAAAATATAACATAGTATTAATTTTCTATGGGACCTAATATCCATTTGATGTTTACGAAAATTGGTGACCGACTTACTAATATATTAGTCAAGCGACAAAATAATTCAAAAGGTTCGAAATCTTATTGGTCTAGTAGTGAGTCATAGCTAATCCCATGCATGCTATTATGCGCACGAAATTATGGACTGACCTGTTAATATTGCTCTTAATTTCCACTTCCCTTCTACAAATCTCTCCATCGTTATCCAAAACATATGTTATAAATTTCATCCATAAATAGGATGAAAAGAAGAGGACTCAGACTGTCACCTTGTTTTATACTTCGTGCTATACGGAAAGGTTTTGAACCAATTATTCTTACGATACCTTAAGGATCCTTATAGGCTGATTTAACTGCCTCAATTGAGAGAACTGGCACATTTTTTCGCACTTAAACCCTCCCATATAAGTACATAGACATTATGGATAGAGGCAAAGGCAGCTCTGAGTTCCTGCAAAGCCAGTTATATTTTACAGTCTCTAAACCAAAACATTGGCTCTTAATAAATAGTTCAAATTATTCTCTATTTGTAGCTTTCAATATTCCATCCCTATAACGTAATCAGGAGCGAAACGATGATGAAAATGGCTATACGACAAAACTGACTTATTTTGGAGACTAGTGTCGTACGTATTACATTCAAATCAGAGGTGAAACTTATAACGATCACACACAAAATAATAAATAACACAAAATCTAAAATATTATTCATTAGGTAATTACTGCAAGGATTATAATAACATGAATAATTCTCACCATCATCTGGGACAGGTAGCTCTCCTTCCTGTTGGCCTTGAACACAGCCACCTGTCGACAAGTAAAAATACTTTAAACAGAAGGATTCTAACAAAATCATAATTTAAATGAAAATCTAAAGCCTGCAATGTGGAAGGACACAACCTTTTAATTGTTAATCAACAAGCCATATTCTCTTTCACTAATCTTTCCTTACTTCCATTTTAGAATGGTTTGTCATTAATGCTATCTTTAGGCATACAAAATGGGATAAATAGCCGAAACATCAAAACAGAGTTCGTGAAAAAAAGAACACAGCTTGCTTGTTATCGTAAAAACTTTTCGTAAAAATAAATATATAGTTAAATTATAGAATGTTAAATATAATTTTTATAAATAATAATAAATTTTATATTGTTAATCATAGAGGTAAGGTAACTAAACTCTATCAATCAAAAGATGTCATGTCAAGAACAGTGAGTTAACAAAAAGAAACATTGTTCAAACAGTCAACATGGCAGCTTCACCTTGGAAGTTGTAGATCGCTTCTTATATTGATCAAGTAAAGGAAAATATGTTCCAACTTTCATAGTGTATTGTTATGATAATATTTTAAAAAAATTATGAAACAAGAAAAGAGAAAATTTTCATCACGGAAACATATTAAATCAGTTTAAATTACAGGAAACTCGAAATTTGACTAAATTTTTAAAATTATAAAGCTATAAAGAAGAACAGGCAACAGAGAGTCATCCATTGTTCCATACACACATGTACATAAATACATCATTTCTGGAATATATCGCTATATTTTAATGTATGTTTATAGCATCAAATAATAATTTCAAGAAATAATTATGTACCCCTGCAACCATCATCTGTGAATTATCCAATAGATTTCTTTTTTGCCAATTATGTTTTATTTTCCATTACAACTAACTTATATATACAGGCCACTAACAATACTCAACCATCCGGTCAAAAGTGAAGAAACAATAATAATAATTTAGTTATTTTCTTATGGGGAAATACCCGTACAAATAGATTGAAGATGAAAAGTACATAATTTAACAATCATTCTAGTAGTTTTACAAAAATGGTGAACTAAAATCATTTATATAAGCTAATAATTTATAAATTAAATAATAAATCTTTAAACTATTAAATTATTATATAAGCTATTAACTAGTATACCCAAACTGGATTATCTACATTAATCAGAGCGAAAAAAAAAAGACGTAACTTATTTAATATTATAAAAGAACAAAAACTATACAATCATATTGTGAAGATAGGTATCCAGTTCTAAGTATAAGGATTTATGTTACATATATAAAAAGAAGCTTAAGATTCAATCCTGAGAGTACAGGCAGATATTCATACCACAATTTTTGGTTAATATTGCTTAGTTTCAACATGTATCGAATTCGGTACTCATGATACGCGGCGCAATTTGTTAAAAAATGGAAACAACCCTCCAGTGTCGTTCCATCACATGCTAGACATATTTTCTGTAGGTATAAAATATATTTGTGCGGATCAATACTTAGATAATTGCATATTTACCGGATTGTCGTAGTAGGATAGTACGCTACTTTGAGAAGCATCCGTTTTAATGAAGACCCTACCGTATTTGGGTTATAGGTCGATCCTCTTAATAACAAGAGGTCTTTATCCTTGACAAATTCCCTATATCTATCCAAGACCTCCACCATTCTAATTTTGGTACTTATCGGATCATTGAATAGTATCGGGTCAAGCATTCCGAAACTCACCATTTTTTTTTTCATCTCCGTTACCCAATTATGTTGCAAACTCGAACGATTGTTGCTGTCTAGCTGCAGTAACTTTAAATAACATTTGTTCAGTAGTCAATGATATCCATTCAATTTTCGCGCCATTGCTCCAGAACCTCCGGAATTCTGTGAACCACATGATTCAGTTACAAATAATTTAGTTCGCTGCCGCTAGAGCGCTTTTCCCACGCCTGGGACTTGAGGTCTGATTCACATGGTGGAAGCATCGCCGCTGTTTATAAAGCCCACCACAAGCTGCAACTTTGGACTGCTTCGACCATCACAAGTTAGACGCCTTGACTTCGCCTTCATCATAGACGCCGGTGTACGCCCTGCAGCTGGAGGTCTGGAAGCTGCTAGATTATCCGCCTCTTCATTGTGTAAGTTTTATTCAATATCATAGATTCGCCTCATGCCATGGGGACTGAATGAAGATTAACTCGCCGTCGACACCGAGAACATTAAAGACACTAATTCCTTCTACCGTACTTGCCTTTAAATATAATTTAATGTATTATTCATTGTGAGCCCAGCAGTGATTTTGATTTTCTTTTCGTAAATGTTCTAGCCCATTTCGTCTTCTTTTACCTCACCTACATCGAACAACATTGTTTCGGACACCTTCTTAAATATTCATTTGTTTTACATAATGTTTCTTACAAAAACTGGATTAACAGAATTTTTATTTTACATACATCAACAAAATAATTTTTAAATTACAATATTAGTTTTGTGTACAGAAAAATTAATAAAAACTTTTAAGTTACAATTTTTTGATTTTATGATTCACAGTCACTTCACTGAGTTCTAGATTGAAACATCTCCAACATGTGGCCTATCCTTTTGTAGATGATTTGAACTTTTTGTCTTTCGCTACATCTTCATTTATTACAGTCAAAATTACAATATTCTCCAGGTTTAACAGTAATCATTGGATCACAAAATCTCCTTTTATTTCCGACTTTCTTCTTAGTACCAGTATATTTCTTTATTTTCCCCCTAAATTATCTGCTTCGCAATCCAAATTTTTTTCATCAATGTCCTAATTATATCCATGTTTTTCATGTAGGGTGTTCTTAATAAATTTCTGGCTCACCAATTATTAGGCTGCTATGATAAATCTTTTCTACGAGGGACTATCTTCTGAGAGAGAATCGTCCACTCTAGCCCTCTTTTTCCTTTTTTCCTTGGGGCTCTGTGGGCTCACTCGCCTCCCTACACTCGCATCTGTCATCAGGAAGTCCGATTCAGACATTGAGAGTCCATCCCCATCCTTCCCTACTATTAAATTATCCTTGAATGGCCACCTACTTTTTTATCGGGCGTTACAGTCACCGACAAGTCCATCGATGATCGTTTTCCATACTGGTCTATCATTACAGTCTCCTCGTTTACGAAGGAAGGCCCGCTTCCTTCTTGACCCACCGTTGAAGTTTACGGGATTTTTAACATTTTCACCTCATTTCCGGCCAAGATATGGGCACCGGAAGGTATATTTTAACTTCCCTTGATGATAAACCTTCCCCTCTTGGGCAAGTTGCACGGTGCGACACCACTCCGGGCACCTCACTCCAACAACCAATTAACTCTAAACTTTAAAAATATTTAACTCACGCTAGAGTCCTCCAATCGGGGTCATATAAGTATTCATTTTTCTCAGCTTTTTGTGTTCTATACGACTGTCTACTGACCAATGTGATACCGTGAATTTTACGGTCTCGTGGGGTGAAAACCACCTCGTGGCCCCACTCTTGTCCTTAATTTCGCCAAAACTGTTCGGTGGAATTTGTTAAAATTCCACTCCGCACTAAAACACTTCTGTACCAACGTCCTCTCTACTCGGCAGTCAGTAGACAATTCCCCTTTTCTTGACCGCCCACAAGGGACTATTATAGGGTGACGTGCTGTTAACAATTATGCCCTGTTGTTTTAAGTTCGCCAACTTTTCCCTTTATGTTCCCGTAACGGCTGTGGATACCGCCGCTCCTTCATCCGCTTCACATACATTATTTTTTCTTGTTTTAAGAGTATTTCGTGCACTGTCTCTCCAGTAGCGCCTAACACCTCTTCTTTCTAAAAAAATATCCGAATATTCGTGCATGATTCTATTTCTCCAATTCTCCTCCCTGTTAATTGCCACAAACTTATACTCTTATCCCTTTTCTAGGTCATTCAAACGGTTTTTCCATATGTTAATATCCCAACGCCCAGCTTTATTCTTAATCCGTTCCCCCAACTT
>NW_027109188.1:839472-840246 GCF_000696795.3 Halyomorpha halys | reverse complement strand
TCTTGTTCTTTTTTCTTAGCCCTGATGAAGGCTAGAAATTCTGGCCGAAACGTTGGCACGATTAAACAAGTTATTTAAAATTATTTGTGTTATATTTTGACCGCACCACCAAACATCTTCTCCACATATAATTCATCCATGGTCAAATATCTCTCATCATTAATAGATTTTCGACATTTTTAGACTTCTTTCCAGTCTTATGTGGCATTATATGTGTATTTGAACAGCTTTGTATTGACAATGAGAACAATAAAGAGGCTTTTTGACTGTATGAAAGGCCATTATAACTAATTATAACCTTCCATGTATTCCTAATATGGCTGATTTGTATAACAGGCCGTTATATGTGATTTTAATTGAGCAATATTTATTGTTCTATAACTACAATGGTGGCATTGATAAAGCTTCTGAGCAGAGTGATGGGCCATTATATGTTGATTAAAATAATCTATTCTCACTGATTTATATCCACAATAAGCACATTGATGAGGCTTCCTACCAATATGTCGGGCCATTATGTGTTGGTTTAAATGACAAAGTTGAACTGATTTATATTCACAATAAGGACATTGATGAGGCTTCTCATATGTATGTCGGGCCCTTATGTGTTGTTTTAAATGACCAAGACGAACTGATTTATATTCACAATGAGGACATTGATGGGGCTTCTCACCAGTATGTCGGGCCCTTATGTGTCGATTTAAAGTACCAATATAAACTGATTTATATTCACAATAAGGACATTGATGAGACTTCTTACCAGTATGTCGGGCC
>NW_027109188.1:834391-837936 GCF_000696795.3 Halyomorpha halys | reverse complement strand
TCTGCTTCCTCACCTTAATCTTTTTGTCTTGGTGGCTCGCCAATTCCGGGTGCTCGAGCCCTTCCTAACGTAAAGTGCGTCGGGCCGACCACCTCCTTCCACCTGTAAATGAACTCCCTAAAGACGGGATAATTGTCTTCCTCAATCAGACGAGAGAAGTCCGACTCGGCGAGTGCGAATATCCCCGTAACTGGAACGATATCCTTCCATGGCGGTGCAATCCAAAACAACATGCTTTCTCTGGAAACCACCATGTCCCGTCAGTATCTGCGAAACCCAATAATCTGGGTGGATCCACCCCGCTCTCAGCCTTGAATGGATTAAATTGAATTAAATATATCTTTACCAATCAGCTTACTTAGGTACAACTAGAAAAAATTTATGAAGACAAAAAAAGGAAAGAATTACTGTATTTGGATGATTCCAATGTAGGAAATGAAAAAAAAAATATATAAATATAAATTAAAATCTTTCTGGTGAAATTCCAGATAAAAAACGTTTTTATTGCACAAGTTATTTAATGCATAAACCAATAGAAAACCAACAAAATAATAAGCAACATTCAATAATCGACTACTTCAAATATGGATTTTTAATCCTTCCTAGAGAAATTTCATTTGTCTGGCAATAAGATAACACATATGTCTGTCCAACTTCACCAAACGTTCAGGACCACAAACCAGATCTGGCAAATAGCTTTAACGATATGGAGGTTGACCTGTCTCTTCGCAACTATACAGTTGGAAATCTGATATTTTTGGTAGCTTCTGCTATTCTGCTGTACACTTCCTTGTCTACGGCAGCTGTGTCGCTAACCATTGTGCCCAGATATGAGAAGTCCTCAACAAGAGATCAATAGGATTTTAATGTTTGTGGATTTCAATGCCATTACTGTCTTAAGGAGCCTGCTGTAGTTTTCCTTTAGTATGTGAGAAGTGAAGAGCTATGTCTGTTAATAAATATGCCTGTAATATCAGGGCCCTGTTTCATAATGAAAGCTAATAGTATTAGTTAATAGTACAAGTGTAGAAATTACTGTGGTAATAATACTAATACTTATTTTTTTTCATGATAGGGATGGCTATCACTGATATTACAATATTATATTACAAGGCAGTGTAATTGAATTAAGATAAATGTACAAGATTAATAGTATTAGTTTGTATTTTATTATGAAACAGGGCCCTGGTCAGACCGAAAGTTCGTGTGTATTTTCGGTAAATTTTTAAACAATGTCAATAAAAAAAATAAGTTAACATTTCAATCAATGATATATTTTCCTCTACTTACTAATTTCTCGTCATCTTAGAGGTAAATTCTTAATTCCATTGCCATAGCAAACATTTTTTAAGTTTATTTTGTACATCCTGTTCAGAATTCGACTTTTAAAAACTCTCAATTCAACTCACTAATTTTTTGCAGTATTGTTCGAGCTATACATGGTTTCGAGTTATCAACACTTTCAACAACATACAACACTTTCTTGATATTCACAAAAAGTGGGCGTTTTCCTGCAGCTTTCTCAAACCTTAAACTTGTTAAATCATTTCTGGGCAGTCCTTACACTGGATTGTACCTTCATAATCACATTAGTTTTTATTGCTGCAAATCTGGTAGATACACCACAAGAAAATAAAAGATATAACGTAGTATTAATTTTCTATAGGACCTAATATGCATCTGATGTTTACGAAAATTGGTGACCGACTTACTAATATATTAGTCAAGCTAATCCCATGCATGCTATTATGCGATAATATTGTTCATAATTTCCATTTCCCTTCTACAGATCTCTCCATCATTAACCACAACATATGTTTTAAATTTCATCCATAAATATGATGAAAAGAAGAGGACTCAGACTGTCTCCTTGTTTTATACTTCGTGCTATATGGAAAGGTTTTGAACCAATTATTCTTGCAATCCCTTCAGGATCTTTTTAGGCTGATCTAACTGCCTCAATTGAGAGAACTGGCACATTTTTCGCACTTAAAGCATCCCATATAAATACATAAACAATAGGGATAGAGGCAAAGGCAGCTCTGAGGTCCAGCAAAGCCAGTTATATTTTACCGTCTCTAACCCAAATCATTGGCTCTTAAAAGATAGTTCAAATTATATTTTATTTGCACGATGGAAATGACCATACGACAAAACTGACTTATTTTGAAGTTTAGTATATGTTGCATTCAAATCAGAGGTGAATATGAAGAACGATCACGCAGAAAATAATAATTAACAAAAATCTAAAATATTATTCTTTAGGTAACTACTTCAAGCATTATAATAACATGAATAATTCTCACCCTCATCTAGAACAGCTAGCTCTCCTTCCTGTTGACCATGAACATAGCCACCTGCAGACAAGTAAAAATAGTTTTAAACAGTAAAAAAATCATAATTTAAATGAAAATCTAAAGCCTGCAATGTCGAAGGAAACAACCTTTTAATCGTTAATCAACAAGCTATATTCTCTTTCACTAATCTATCTTTATTTACCTTTTGCAGCGGTTTGCTTATTAATGTTATCTATGTAAATATTATTTATGTTATGTTGGGTTTCGGCACCAGATACGTGATAGCGAGTTCAAAAACAAAAAAAAAAAAGGAAATAAGGAACGATAAAACACACTCACGGTTGTTGGTATGTTAATGTTATCTTTAGGCCTACTAAATATATTGATATCAAGGATGGGATAAATAGCCAAAGCATCCTAAGAGGGAAATAAAGGAAGGTTAGGGGGGAAAAATACAGCTTGTTTGTTATCATAAAAACTTTTCACCGTAAAAAAAAAAATAAATAGTTAAATTATAGAATGCTAAATATAATTTTAATTTAATATTGCTCATTAGCTTTGTTAATCATACAAGTAACGTAACCAATCTCTATCAATCAAAAGATTTCATGTCAAGAACAGTGAGTGGACAAAAAAGAACATTGTTCAAATAGTCAACTTGGCAGCTTCATCTTGGAAGTTGCAAACCGCTTCTTGTGTGTATTGTTGTGATAATATTTAAAAAATAAAAAATTAGAAAACGATAAAAGAGAAAATTTTCATCATGAAAATAAATTAAACCAGTTAAAATTTTACTAATTTTTCAAAAATATAAAGCTACAAAGAACAACAGACAACAGAGTGTCACCCATTGTTCCATACACACATGTACATAAGAACATCATTTCAGGAATATATTGCTATATTTTAATGAGTGTTTAAAATATCAAATAATCATTTCAAGAAATAAATATTCACCCCTGCAACCATCTTTAAAATATCCAATAGATTTTTTTTTTGCCAAGTATGTGTTATTTATCATTACAATTAATTAATATATACAGCCCACTAACAATAATCGAATGGTGAGAGAGAAAGACGGAGGGACAAGGCGCCAGGAGGTTCGAAAACTGCTTCCGTAAAAACTCCAGACTGTAGGCTCTAGACTGCCTCATCAGATTGTTTTCAGGCTGAAATCCCACAGCAGCTCGTAGTGTTGTTATACGTGCCGGTGTATTTATACTATACACGGACCACAGCAGCTCGTAG
>NW_027109188.1:824647-834161 GCF_000696795.3 Halyomorpha halys | reverse complement strand
TTTATACTATACACGGACCACAGCAGCTCGTAGTGTTGTTATACGTGCCGTTGTATTTATACTATACACGGACCACAGCAGCTCGTAGTGTTGTTTACGTGCCGGTGTATTTATACTATACACGGACCAGAGCAAACTTCCTTATTTCCCCTTAGTTATGGAACTATTTTTTAAAAATATAAATAACCGGTTCTCATGATACACGGGGCAGTATGTTAAAAAATGGAAACACTTCTCCAATGTCGTTCCATCACAAGCTGGACATATTTCCTGTGGGTCCAAAATATATTTTTGCGGACCGAAACTTTAATTGCATATTTACCGGAGAGTCGTAGTTGGGCAATTATTGTCAAGTGAGCTGTGTGGCTGCTGATCTTTAGGTAGCTTTGAGGAGCGTCCGTTTTAATGTAGACCCTACTGTACCACGGGTTATAGTTCCATTCTCGTTATAAGAAGAGGTCTGTCGGGGTTGTCTGGTCTTGGGCGATTTCTCCAGCCTGATATTTCTTTACAGAAGGCCCACGACAAGGCGTATTCAATTATAGTTTGAAAGGAAGGCCGTGCCAGGGGATGAGCCCCGGACACTGACTTAGGTAGAGGAGATTTAGATGAGAGAGTCTGAGGCAGAGCAATAGTTCTAGTTGCCGAGATGAAGCGGACGGACTAGAACTGTCAAGATAGGAGTCAGCTCACTAGTTGCCGAGATGAAGCGGACGGACTAGAGCCGGGGAGAGACGGGAAATTACACTGGTTGCCGAGATGAAGCTGACGGACCAGTGTAACCGTTAAGGATTAGGTTACAATCTTAGTTGCCGAGATGAAGCGGACGGACTAAGATCGCTGGAGTAAGGGAGAGGAGATAGGCCGTAGTCTTAGGTGTGCGTACAGAAAAACAACTTTTGCGAGCATAGATTGGCAATGAACTTCTCTACCTCAAGCAGTGTATACGCCACCTGTGCCATGACTAGACCCAGGAAAGGATGTGGATCTAAGATCGAATTTGGGGATTTAGAGTCCCTTATTTATAGGCCTAGTCCATGCGGCTGTGACCGAGAAGCGGTCGGTACATATCTGCTTGAGATAGGTTCGTGCATGGGATAGTTATAATTTATTTTTCATTGTACAGGTATTGGTAAGTAATATGTACAGGAATTATTAATATACTAAAATGACAATGTGTTCTTACAACATTCTAATTTCGGTACTTACCGGATCATTGAATAATATCAGGTTATACATTCCAGAGCTCTCCAATAGTTTTCTTATCTGCGTTACCCAATTATATTGCAAACTCAAATGATTGTAGCTGTATAAGCTTTAAATAGCATTGTTTTAAGAAGCGAGTACAACTCGTGTTAAGAATTTTCACTAACCAGGGCAAAGTTTGTTTTAAAACCTTGATCTCACACAGGAATGGGTGCCACTTCTAGTCTTCCCATAAAGTGTGGGGAGTTACGTTGCAAATACAGTAATCGTTTTTAGTACCTCTCTTGTATATTTTCCAATTCCTCTATGTGCTTAGAGGCCAACATAGGTGCAGTATATAGCATATATATGCCAAATAGATACAGGTTACCAACCATATAGTGCAGCATATATATTCGAAAGTGAAGTAATGCCAGGCCGTAAGTTAAAGGGGTAATTCATACATTATGGTCCATACCGGGTCGGATGATTAAAAACCGGCAATAAAAACTGAACCACACAGCACGCTCCTGGCTGGCTTCCAAAAGTACTATTGAAGACCTTCTAAAAGCATTCTGCGAGCTTGAGGAACCCACAATGATTGACCGATTCTGTGAATTCAAGCTATTCTCCTTCTAGGGAGAGCAACACATTCTCATGCCTGATTATTGACTTCATTTACTTCAAACATTTCCATGCGGGCCCTGCACTTGGCATTTCTAAGAGGGAAATACTAGATACCAACAACCGCCATATTAATAAGAGGAAGAATTCAGCGTTGAGGTCACTGTCGGAGTCAGTGAGCCGAACCAATTGCTCCTACAATGATGCTACTACCCAGAGCGAGATTCGAAGAAATAAGACCTTTCACACAAACCTATGTTGACTACGCCGGTCTCTTTTAGATAAAAGAATCCAAGAGACGCGACGCTTCTTTAGGGAAGGCTCTGTGCCCCTTCATATGCATGTCTAGCAAAGCCCTCGATCTAGATCTGGTAAGTACCTTGACCACAACACCCTTTCTACCTTACCTAGACCGCTTCATTTCAAGATATGGCACACCAAGCACCACATAGTTCGGACACGGAACTAACTTCGTGGTTCTTCGAAGTTTTTGAAGGATGTGCAAAGACTCCATATGAAGAATCAGACACTGGTGACTCTAAAGGCAGTTGAATGGAAGTTCATACTCCGGCGAGCTTCATATTTCGGAGGCCTGAGGGAGGCAGGAATCAAATCAGTGAAACAATTATTGGCAAGCTCCGTGGAGAGCCAACCGTTCACGTTTAAGGAATTATCCACCGTTCCGGTAACGATAGAGGTGTTGTTAAACTCCAGTCCTCTCTAACGCTACACCGAGGATGCTTGCAGCTTCAACTTTTTGATACCCTCGTTGGAGGGTCCAAAATTATGAAGTCGATGGTTAAACCTTCATACTCTGCAGCAGATGTGGACCAACAAAAGCCCTACGCTGGGAACCTCGTCATCTTACGGGAGAAGCGGCGACTTTTAACACAATGACCCGTAGCTTGACTGTCGACCGCCTTTCTTGGTAGAGATGGTGACACCAACTTTGATGGTGCATGCCCCTTCACTAGTTACCTTACTTGAACAGTTAGATCAGTAATCCCCTTTTTTATCCTCTTGGAGTAGAAAAGGAAAACACTTCCTTAATGTAATTTAACTGTATGTTTATAAGTTGATTTCACAGGAAGGTTCTTTATAAGTCGTTATTTTATGAATTTCACAAGCAAGGAGTGGAAGAGTTTCCCTAAGTAAGGTGTTACTTAGTTTTCATCCCCTCTTGAGATTGGGAATTCTTAGGGTGGGCAGATGGCTCAACATAATCTCTGGCAGTTGCACACACTTTGTTTATTGATTTATATTCCTTTCTTATCATTGAATTAATCTATACTAGTTTAAGTAATTATCAATGATATGGTTCATGATGCAAGGTTACCTTTTCTTTTATATTCAAACCTCTTACTTAGGTATAACTTTAAATTGTACATTTTCAGTCAATTTCAACCTGCCTGGGAAAGCCTGTCCATCACACCTTAAAATAAATCACCAAGAGGAATTTAGATAGGCAGTTTGTAGGGCCCCACCGTAATCTAAGCAATAAAGAATAAAAGAAGGATGCGAAACAGAATAGTTAAGCATAGAGCAAGTCAACTTCCTTCTATATGATTCACATCCTCCTAACAAAAATTCATTAAGACACAATAACCATAGATGTTTTCTTTCGGCCACCCCTACAACTATCTGTAAATTACCCAATAGATTTTTTCTGCCAATACTTTTTTCTTATTACAATTAATTTATACATACAGTTCACTAACAATAAGCCAGTCAAAAGTGCAGTTACGTCTAGCCTTAAGAGGAAGGCGCACTTCGTGCACAATATATTACATTAACAATTAAATGAGTTTCAATAATATATGGAGTTACCTTTATTCTATAATTTCATTTCTTATACCACTAATAAGCATTAAAATATAAAATGGTATTAATCTTAAAAATGAATTTTTCTACAAAAAATAAAAGTAATAATGTTTTTTCTAGAGTAACAAATACATAAACACAAATTCATGATATGAAAACTAACATACATTTGATTATGAATAAATACTTACCATACTAATAAATTAGGTTTTGGTAGAGAGAGAAATAATTTATTTGACCATGCTGCCCAAATACATTGGGTTGCTATAACACACCATACACATCAATCCAATATTGGACACATATACACTACAATACACCAACATTTTTCATTTTTCAAACAATAATCATCAATAAACTAAATACAATAAACTTCACAAAAAAAAAAAAAATGTTGCTCTGTATACAGATATTTGTTTTCTGCTCACACAAAGCCATAAAACAATTTGCCAATTCGTCCAATACATTATTCCCTTTGTTTCACTCTTCCATACCTCTCCTCTCCAGTGATCCGCAACAACTGTTGGATCATTTAAGCAAATTAACAGAAATCATCAATAGATAACAATATATAAATAATCACAGCAGCAGAACAGTTTACTAGAAAAAACATATAAATGAATAACTAAGTTAGAACACACAAATAAATAGGTTTTAGAAAAGTACAAATGAATATTATATGAGTTGATTCCCATGCAGGAGATGCTGTATGATACCCAGGGAGTCCAAAATAATATTTTCCCCCAAGATCGCTATATCCCCAATCTAGGTCTTCCAAGAAGCTCCTGGTTCTATTTGATATTGTTGCAATATCCAGAGATCCAAACCAGAGGCTTCTAACGGTCAACTTTCTCCCTCCCTGAAGATCTCGCAGAATTTTTCTTTAAGGGATGCATTTTTCATAAATTTCCTTCTTTTCCCTTTCCACTTCACCGACCTGATGAGGTTTGTTCTCATATCTCAGTCAGGTCCAAGACCAGAGCTATATAATATAACTAATTAGAATAGTTAAAAAAACAAAACAATATTTCTCATACTACATACAATTCATCAACTATCATCAAAAGAAGATAAAATAAATCAATAACATAAAATTTTAAGGATTAGTTGATAATACATAACATTTAAAATAGGAAGAAAAACTTACTAGTAGAAGGACCTGATTGGAAAGTGTCATTATTCATTTTTTTCTTTAATACATATGTCTAAGTTACTTTTACCTGAAAGAGTAAGTTCGTATAAAAATTGCTTACGATTAGATATTTAATTAAATAGACCAATTTTCCAATGGTTAAATAGTACTTGTTAAAATATATTTCAATTTTTGTTTTCAGTTTTTTCACTAATAAAAGTTACTTCTTCTTTTATAGAAATTCCCAAGCTAATCGCATCTGGAAAAGAAAGAATACGTAAACAATTTGTATGATAGGAGATTTATTAATTGAATGACCAAATTTTTCAATGGTTAAAGAACATAAGTTGAAACTGAATGCTCTCCTATTCCACAATTATAAATGTTTGTTTCTTTATTTTTATAAAGTAAGGAGAGAAAATTGCAGAATACTGTATAAATATTTATAATAAAATTGATATTGAAAATACAAAAAAAAAAAAATAATGAAAAAGTGAAGAGTTTAAATTCATTATCATTTTAATTTTGGTTATATTTAAAAACATAAGTAATACACAGGGTATACACAACTATACATAGTTAAAAATGATCAAAACACTTCATTTCATCATCAAAGGGATTACAAGACATTTCTGAAAACAAATGTAAGAGAAAACTAAATTGAAATGTTAAACACAAAAACATACTGCTAAAAGCCTTTAGTAGAACCCTTATAAGATATCAATATAAAAAAACTGTTCTTTATCAAATAACAGATATTTTACTCTAAAAGGTGACAGTTTCATCTTTAAGTCTAAATGCAATATTAGAGTAAAAAGACTTACAGAATATTGGTTGATGGAGCTAATTTGTACTCAAATAGAATAGAAGTCATAGTTGTTTCAATTATTCTTGTTAATAACAATATATGGTAGTTACCATTCAGGGACATTAAAATAGAGGGTTAGTTCTTGCACAGTTAGATATCATTATACTATTCAATAACAGATTAATATTATAAATTAAAGGAAATGAACCTTTTAAAATCGGTCCACAATTTGTGTGCCTCATTATATAGTGAGGACAGTTATTAACAAATATTATTCAAGCCAATGAAAACAACTAATAATCACTTACCAGTTCCATCCATGTCTAACCAACAACGATATAACCTAACGCACTGTTATAGACTGGCAGTGCGGCCGCTGGCCAATATCAAATCCTCGCATCTTAATAAAGTCTAAAATTCTCTTACAGTCTCCAACACACGATCCTTAAAAAATGTAAAAGCTATTGTGAGCTCAATAATTTAAAAAATAAATAAATGAGATGAGATCTTTGTTTACTAGTTCAAAGTAATGGAACCATTGATATCATATCGAATTCCAGCGATGCTAATACTCCCAAAGCACGAAAGTAAATTTAACATAAAAAAAAAAATTATTTAACAATATTTTCTTCTTTTCAAGGTTAGTGGATCAAAAAGAAGAAAGAAGCTTTATTTAAGATATTGGTCAACTATAGCAAAACAAAATATGAATAAACGTACATACCTATCAAACATATACATATATGATATACACAGTACATACGACTATTAACTACCTATCTTAATTGGTAATAGGTAATACGACTATTAACACGTAGATCTGTTTATTCAGACGAAAGCGTTAATGTATTTGTATAAAAAATTAAAAAAGTTCTCATATTTTATTTAAGTATTTTTTTATTTTTGGGTACGAAAATAATTTCTCCTTGGGTACCCGAAATAAATCTGCTCCGATAATAATTCCGTCTCGAGCCTCAAAAATAAATCCATCCAGGACCTCAAAAATAATGCCCACGCGGGTCCAAATGATTTTGTACGCCTCCGCTTTTAAGATCAATATCTAAGGGGAAAAAAAATCACTTTTTTCGTAACAGGAAAAATGTCCAAGAATTAAAATCATACAACTTTAGCGTGCGTAAGAGATGTATTGCTACAAGTACAACTTACCTCTCACAAAAATTTTGTTAACGCGCCGACTGCTACTTCTCCTTTCTTAAATTCAAAAATCGATCTGATATCTTCACAAGTGTTGCGAGGTATCACCTTAGCAGCCTTATGTATGCAATGGCTCCGGTTGCTTTTGAAGTGGCTTAGAAGAAATTTAATCTTGACAATTTTTTCAGTGTCCAAATATAATAATTTTAATTGTTTATCATTTTTCCTAACTCCTATGGTTGCCACTTTTTTTTTTCAAAATATGAAATTTACCTTACCATTAACATTTACTTAAATAGCTCAGAAATATATTAACCTGGGTCGATAAAACTAAAACAATTTTATTTGGAAATGAACATTATGCCGTCTAAATAGTTTACCTCAAAATGTGATAAAGTGTAAATCTAGAAATATTTGATGTTTGAAGATATGTTACTTCAGGAAGAAATCTAATCTCAGGCCTAACATTTTGAAGATGGGTAGTTAGCTGTAAGTACTGAATTTGAAAAAAAAAAAATGTATAGCTTTGGACCTTTTCATGTAATGGTTTTGCAAATGTTTTCAGTTGTAAATGAATAACTTCCAAAATATGCACTTTACAGAAAATATTTCCATATTCTATCTCAAAGTAGTTGAAATTTGAGAACAAAATGAGCTCTTTACAATATTACTTTCTAAGACTCTTCTCTAATTGACCATTTGGGTCGCTTTGCTCAAGCCAAACTGTCGAAGTTATATCTCCAACCGGTAAACAAATGAAGAAACATTATGGTTCAAACTGATAATTGAAAGGACTGGAGGTGGTGGAGTAGCAAATCATTGCTTCTACCAGAAGGGTGCATTAGGGACCATTGAGAAGATCCAGTTCTCTTAAGCAGGGTGTAGTACGGTCCCAGTGGGTGCCATACTTCATAGATTGAAAAGAAATATGATTCAATTTGCTTCAAACTCACTCTGTATTTCTGTTATCCTTAAAACGAATAGTTTTGAATATATTTAACAAAGTAAGATTTTTTTAATTTTTAAAACAATGGTAAATTTGTGAAGTGCCATTTTTTATAAAGCAATGATTAGAAAGAGCACATTTCGATCTCAAATTTTAATACGACAAGGTTTGGTGTAAGTTAAAAAGTTTTAGGATCATTTAGTAACTAGTGGAAAAAGTGCAAAACTTAGTTACACAAAGTTTAAACACGAATTATTAAAAAAATCAGCCTACATTAATGTTTTGCAAGCATTTATCTATATAATGACGGCACTTTTAGCCTTTAAAATGGTCTCTACAGGTTTTCCTAACTACAGCAAATTTGCGTATGCGCAAGCGTGCGGACGAACTATTTTAATTGCCTGGGACTGTTAAAGTGAGATGTAAAAATTCATTTTTTATTGTATACGTGTTACTCTATGGAAAACTGTGAATATTGTACCGTTTATAACAGTAGTCAGGAAGTTGCCATCAAACTTTGTGTTGTGTTGTTTGTTCTCACTACATAAAGAACCTTTTATGTTATTTAACCGTAACAAAGAAAATTGTAAGAACAGTAAAAACATTTTCTTTGTGTCCACCACCCGTCGCGTTCAACAGGGTATGGGTCCAGGTAGTTTGCGAAATTAAAATTTGTAGTGAGACAGTAAAAACAGTTTGTTTGTGTTCAAATACTTCGTAAAGTAAAAACATTTAAGCGCAAGCACTAATACAAAATGGATTTCAACAGCTTTAGTGAAATAAATCGAATTGACCCACTGAAAGGACCTGAGAACTTCCCAATGTGTGTGCGGTGATGACCTCAGGGTTTTACGCCCTAAAGCCTCAGCCAACAACTTCCCAATGAGGAAATTCAAGGTAAACATCTTCTTAAAAGCCATCGGGTTGTTTGAGATTATTTCCAAAGATTTTGAACCACTCAGAAACCAGCAAAATATAGAATATAATGTCTATATGCAAAATCTTATGCTAAAGCCCAAAAGTTAATTGTAACCACAGTAAATCAGAGAGCATTGACTCATATATTGACTAGTACTACTGCAACTCAAGTGTATTCTGAAATATGAGAGAGCAATTATCAGCAAAAGATTGAACTTTTTCAAGAATTCTTTGATTTTAAATTTAAGACGATGATAGACATGGAAAGCCACATACCTCTATTAAAAATTTGGCATTTAAATTAAAATCATTGGGCAATGATATACCAGATGATATGATCATTTCCAAAGTAATAACAACACTTCCAGAGCAGTATATAATATTTTATACTAATTCTTTCCAATTAAACTACAAGATTAAAGGCTGAGGAAAGTCGTTCCAGTTGCGTTTAGAACATGTGTAAAAAGAAATTGGAGAACTACTTCAGACAAGAGGAAATGTTTTTCTTACTCTCAAGAAGGACATCTGAGTAAAGACTGGCCAACAAAGAAAAAAACCTGCGGTGCTTGTAAAAAAACAAACCATCGAGAGGACTGTTTCTTCCGTAAAAACAAAAAATCAGCAGCTTCTTTCCTTACTAAAAGCTGCAGCGAATCATCAACTGAATGGGTCTTAGATTCAAGTTCCACAAGTCATATGACCAACAACATAAGTGTATTGGCACAATCTTTTGATGCTGAAGTAGATCAGGCTAACAACTGTGCATCCATGACAGCCAAAATAGTTAGTTATGTAAAAAGTGACAAGTGGCAACTAAAAGATGTGATGTACATTCCAGATCTCAGCAGAAATTTGTTGTCTGTGGATAAAATAACACAAAATGGTGTTATGATTTTTGAGGAGCGTCTGTTTTAATGAAGACCCT
>NW_027109188.1:803259-818652 GCF_000696795.3 Halyomorpha halys | reverse complement strand
CACTATTTTCCTAAATTCCGCCAAACCTGCTCGGTAGAATTTGTTCAAATTTTACACACCACTAAACAACTTCTTAACCAACGTTTTGGCGCACTCCTGTTCTCAACAATACCCCTGCAACCACTTTAAAACACTACGAAAACTGTAACTATCTCTGCACACGTCCTCTCTACTCGGCAGTCAGTAGACAACTCAATGAAGACCCTACCGTACCACGGGTTATAGCTCCATTCTCGTAATAACAAGAGGTCTGTATCTATGACAAAATCCCTATATATCTATCCAAGATCTCCCCCATTCTGATTTTGATATTTACCGGATCACAATAACTAACTGTAGCAGCTTTAAATAACATTGTTTCAAAAAGCGAGTACGACTCATGTTAAGATTTTTTTCTAGAGTCCTTGAGTTAAGAGAGTTTTCTACAGCCCACATGTTTGAGTTGCTTTTAGATATTGTTTGCTTCATCACAGGGTTAAAGGTACCTGATGAATGAAACTCTATGCCAAAGTGTTTATATTCAGGTACTTCAACAATACTCCTCGCAAAATATACCCTTCTGCCTCTTTTCAATTTAGTTGCCCTCTATTTACATATTCACCCTTCTGTGAACTGAAGTTATCATAATGTCTGATGACTCCTTACTAAAACTACAGTTAAAATTTCTTAATTGAAGTATTTTATAATCTAAATGTTTTGGATTTTTAACTTTTTGTAACTAAAATTATAGCTGCGATTTCAAGTGTAGCGAAAACCATAACTTAGTCAGCTTATATTATCATAACTTGAGGTAACTTTTTATAATGGTAGAAAAGATTTATTAGTTTACATAGGTATTTTATAATTTAAAATTTCTTAATATGCCTTTTTTTTTATCAATAGTTGAGATTTCTAGTTAATTTAAATTTTTAAGATTTTAACTGTTTTTAATAACTAAAATTATGGTATAGATTTCTTTTAGTTAACTTTGACTGCGGGCAGGATCGCTGCAATTGGACTAATATTAAAAAAATCAACAAATGTATACCACAACCTTGTTCTGGGAGCAGAAAGAGAAAACTGACATTCCCAACCTATACCATCCTGGATGGTCCTTCCTTACATACCAAAAAATCCCTCTCTACATCTTTTCTTGGCTTTTTATTTTTTGATGCATATGAAGGTTGTCCTCAACATTTCAATTCATTAACTCAAAGGATGAATTAACAGGTTTTAGGTTTGTGATAGCTTTAATAGCGACAATTGAATATTTATGCTTATCATAAAAGAAAAATTATTAACATATACAATTTTAAAAACTTATGACGATAAAAAAAAAATTAATTTAAGTGGTTAAGCAAAATAAAAGAAAGAAAATGAACATTCATTGAATACAAAGTATTGACATTTGTTCTTTAAAGAAAAACTTATTACAAAGATCTAAAGAAAAATGAATCAACAAATTTAAAAAAAAAAAAGAACAAAATTGATTTAATAATGAATGACATCTATCAAAGTTATAATAATGAATGACATCTATCAAAGTTATAATCAACACTTATCACTAAAAATAAAAAAAATGTAAAATTGAAAAAAGGAATACTAAAACCAATATTTCTAAGATATTGATTTATTTTTTTGGGCAAAATAACAATTTCTGATAGTCAAACATTTATATCAATATAAAAACACACTGAATTAAAACTATAGGACAAAAATATCTATTTTTCTAACATTTTAACACCATAGTACATGCTCTTCAAACCATTACATTTGTATCAAGATTCGTTATTTTAAATTCATCAATTTTGTAAGTCAAAGTTTTATAAAAGTAAGGCTTTGATGAACATTTAACTGCTTGATTCATTGATTGTAGATCAGGTTTAGTGTTTGTGGTGACAATATGAGTTTTACAACATTGTCAACTACAGGAAATTATTGGCTAAGTGGAAGGTGTTTTCGCTCATGATTAATTCTGTGAACCATATTAAGTTTTTCATAACCTTGAAACACCAAGAGATTTTTAAGATCGTGAAACGTCATTTGACCATAATGGAAACTTTATTTAATACATATGTAATTATTAAACTTCATAATAACATATTTATACATCCGATGTGATATTCAGACATAACAAATGAATATTTTACTATAAGCGATATATATTAGCCATTGAAAACACTACTTATGTAGGATCCCTTGCAGTTATAAATACAATGACATTGATGAGGCTTCTCACCAGTATGAGAGCCATTATGCGTTGATTTAAATGACCTCTATAGCTACAATGGTGGCATTGGCACTGGCTTCTGAGCAGTGTGATGGGTCGTTACATGTTGATTAAAATCATCTATTTTAACAGATTTATATTTATAATGTGGCTTTTCACCTGTATGGTAAACATTATGTTTTTATTTAACCTACTACATTGAACAGCTTTATATTAACAATATAAATATATAACGGATATAATAAAATATAACGGATATAAATAAATATAACGGACGTTGATGAGGCTTCTAACTACTGTGACGATGCATTATGTGTTGTTTTAAATTAACAAGTTGAACTGATTTATATTCACAATGAGGACACTGATGGGGCTTCTCACCAATATGGTGGGCCATTATGTGTTCATTTAAATGACCTTTTTTAACTGATTTATATTCACAATAAGGACATTGAAGAGGCTTCTCGCCAGTGTGACGGGCCATAATATGTTCCTTTAAACTTCCAGGATGAACTGATTTAAATTCACAATGAGGACACTGATGAGGCTTATAAGCAGTATGGCGGGCGATTATGTGTTTTTTTAAATGACTTTGTTGAACGGTTTTATATTCACAATGAGGACATTGATGAGGCTTCTCACCAGTATGACGGGCCATAATGTGTCTATTTAAATTGCTAAGAAGAACTGATTTATGTTCACAATAAGGACACTGATGAGGCTTATCACCAGTATGTCGGGCTATTATGTGTTTTTTTAAATTGCTTAGATGAACTGATTTATATTCACAATGAGGACACTGATGAGGCTTCTCACCAATATGGTGGGCCATTATGTGTTCATTTAAATGAACTTTTTTAACTGATTTATATTCACAATAAGGACATTGATGAGGCTTCTCGCCAGTGTGACGGGCCATAATATGTTCCTTTAAACTTCCAGAATGAACTGATTTAAATTCACAATGAGGACACTGATGAGGCTTATAACAAGTATGGCGGGCAATTATGTGTTTTTTTAAATGACTTTGTTGAACGGTTTTATATTCACAATGAGGACATTGATGAGGCTTTTCAACTAAATCACAAGCCATTATTTGTTTTTTAAAACCAAATGGTATGCTTCTTTTAAAGTCACATTGAGCACATTGACAGGCCTTCTCAAGAGCATGATGATATGGAACACGAGTGTTAATATCCATTTTTCCTTTCTGCTGATCTGTCTCATTTAAGGAGTGTTTAACATCTGTAAAATAATAAATAGGTTTTATACATATATATATATATAGTTGAACTTATGTTAAATTTAGATGATCTAGGTGGTGGCTAGAAAAACAAAAATTAAAAAATGGTATTAATAATAATTAATAGCAGACATTATTTTTGTTGTTCAGACCACAAACTGGGCTGTTAATTATTATGATCTAAAAGATTTTATTTGTTTTATTCCTAATAATTTTAACTTTATGAACCGTTATGCCTCTACAGCCTCTGGTAGAGTAGCATGGTATAGAAAAGACCATTATATATATTTTTTAATTTACCTATCTGAAAAGTTTTATATTCACAATGAGAACATTGATAAGGTTTTTTGACTGAATGAGATCTCATTATATGTGTTCTTTAACTACCACATATATCTGTTTTATATTTATTTAGGTAGAGTTCTACTACTGGGTAGTTTCTCTACATCCTGTATCATATCATTATGATCAAATTTACTGGTTGTATTATTTTTATACAGTTGTAAATATCAACAAATAAATAAAAAAAAAAAAATTTATTTAGGTGGCTTCTTATTGGTCACACAAGCCCGAATATGTGTTTTTAAATTACTAAGGTGGACTAAATGAGAGATCTTTAAAGTATCGAAACAAATTAATGATAAGCAACAATTAAACTGTGCCTAATCCTGGAGCAATAGCTCCAAACCATTACCACTTATGAATGATATAGAAATAAAGAAATTTAAGCATTTAAGAATTTTTCACTACACCTTATTTAATAAGTATAATTCTTCCTCCAGCCATTTGAACCCAAATTATTGACAAGAGACATTGTTGCTATTGTGAGAATAGTTGTGTAAGTCATATTTGTATGACTTTTTCTGCCTGAAATCCTGGAAGAGGATCATTAGAAAATACCAGGTAATGCATTACTCCAGTTTAACCGGAAGGTTTCAACTACTTCAAATTACTGGTTATTGAAAAAAAAAATTGGTTTTCAATTGTTTTGTTATTTAGGAATATTTTTTTTTGAAATGAGAGAGTAAAAATTAGGAATAAATAGCATTGCTTTTTTTTTTTTGCTTGTAAAAAGGGCATATAAAACCTTTTTTATGGTTTTAAAGGTTTTTCTTTAAATAACTGTTTTTTTTTTTTGTTTTAGGAATATATCTTATTGAATTGAGAGAGAAAAATGGAATAAATTGCATTTCATAATTTACTTTCACTTACCTATACATGGAATATACGAGGGTGGTGTGAAAAGATTCCAACCTAACAAAGATACAAGACATTTTTTCTGAATTTTATTTTTATTTTTCAAAATAGTCTCCTTCACTTTTCCCATTAATGCTCCCATCTCTGTAACCCATCCAGAAAGTACTTTGTTTTTTTCAGCAAAATAATTGTTCACAAAGGTGATCGCCACTTCATTTGACGAAAATTTCTTTCCTCCAAATGCAATTTTTAGATGAGGGAACAAAAAGAAGTCGCTTGGGGCTACATGTGGTGAGTAAGGTGGATGGTCAAACAGTTTGAACCGTAATTCTTGGATTTTCGCCATGGCAACCACTGAGGTGTGAGATAGTGGGTTGTCTTGGTGAAACAGGATTTTCATTTTTTGCAAATGTGGCCGTTTTTCCGCAAGTTCTGTCTTCAGCTTGTCAATTAATGATGCATAATATGCTCCTGTAATGGTTTTTCCTTTTTGAAGATAGTCGATTAAAATAACTCCATGACTATCCCAAAACACAGTCGCCATCACTTTCCCAGCCGAAAAAACAGTTTGTGCTTTTTTTGGAGCCGGTTCCCCCCTTTGTAGTTCACTGTTTGTACTGTATTTTTATTTTGGACCTATAATGGTGTATCCAAGTTTCATCTGAAGTAATTTATCGGCGCCAAAACTCGGATTTATTGCGCCAACAGTGCATTGAAAATGTTCATTCCAACACATTTTTGATCTAACGTGAGCAAAGATGACACCCAACGTTCAGCCAGCTTCCTCATATCTGAATATTGAATTAATATGTAACTAACACGTTCTTTTGACATGTTCATAACCTCAACTATCTCTCTCACTTTAATTCAGAGGTCGTCTAGCACCATTTGGTGATATTGGGCAATGTTTTCGTCGGTAGTTGCAGTTTTTGGACGTCCCAAACGTTCATCGTCTCCCAAGCTCTTACAACCACGTTTAAATTAGGCTGCTCAAAATTTCACTGTGGTGAATGACGGTGCAGAATCCCCATACATAGAATCCAACTCATCTTTGATTTGCGTAGGCATATTGCCTTTCAAGAACAAATACTTAATGACAGCTTGATACTCGATGTTTTCTATTTTCACAAAAAAATTCACATTAACTCACTCAAACTACTGTTACATAAACACTGCGTGTCCAAAATGGCTGAAACTTTGGTGGGTAACTGTAAACAGATGAACAAAGAGATTCACTTACTTTTATTTACCAGTACTGCCATTTGCACGTTGCGGTCGGAAACTTTTTAGACCATCCTCGTATAATAATAATAAGGAAAATCATAAAGTATATACAGAATACATGTTTAAAGTACAAATATTCTAGTCCACAAAAAAGGTCTGTGAGAATGCAAACAGTCTAGTTCAAAAACAAAAAGTCGTTCAAAACTGAAATTTCATATTTAAGGTAGATATATGCCTGGCATGTGACAACTTTTTCAATCGATCAATAAAATCAATCAACTGGATTAATACAAAATATTAAAGAATTTTACGAATATCTAAAAAGAGAAAGAAAAAATGGATGCAGTCAACTAGAACAAGAAAAGTCGAGACCTTCTGATTGTTTATAATTCCACTATGGCTTTGCCACCTCAAGAAACTAACATATAAATTTTCATAGCAACAGAAAAATAAATAGGTTTTGTTCACAATTTTTGCCTTCTGGTATTTAGATTTTATTATTAAAAAATCAGAAAAATAGAGATAACTTCAAAACAAGATTAGGGATCTAAACAACGTGGGGACTAATATTGGTTAGTGTGCTGTGTGATGCAAACACAGCACCAGATTTTTCTATACATTTGGTCAAATATCTTTACGAATCAGGTTATAAATGTGCAAATTTTTTACATCCTGTTTAGAATTTAACTTTTTCCCTAGTAAACTATTTTATAAGTCACAAAATTAGTGACTTAGTTGCACAATGTAGCAAAAGCTCCCAATTCAACTCACTAATTTTTTATAGTGTTGTTCGAGCCATACACAGTGTAGCTTTATCAACACTTTCAATAACAAACGAAACTTTCTTGATATGCACAAAAAGTGGAATTATTTCAAGGTGGCCTTTACAAAAATAGTATGTTATAAAGGTACACTATTAGTTTTAATTGCTACAGATCTGGCAGATTCACCACACAAAAAAAAAAGGAAAATACACACACACATATATATATATATATATATATATATATATACATATGTATATATAACTAGCACGTTTGTACTGATTATCGATATTCATTTTCTATGGGCACTAATATCCATCTGATGTTCTTGAACCATTTATTCTTCAGGATCCTGATAGGCTGATTTAACTGTCATAATTGGGGAAACTAGCACATTTTTCGCACTTCAAGCCTTGCATATAAATTCAAGGACTCTTATATGGATTAAAGCCAAAGGGAGCTATTGATATCCCATCCTACAACTCAGTAGAATGAGAGAACCGGCAATATTGGAAGACCAAGGTTACATATTGACAATTCAAAGGCTGAACTTGAACTAGAATAAACAAAGCATTTATTATTATTATTGGCACGACAGACCAAGGAGGTTCAAGGCCTCGTGCGACATACTTAGGAAATACATCGCGTGTTTCATGATGTGGTTTTCAAAGGGTGGGTCCGTCACTCCCACGCCTATTTGTGTGAGTGCCACCCATTGGCTAACAGGCCTCACAATGCACGGGGGAGGCTGTGAGTGAGTATTGTATAATTATATGCTTGAAAAAATCCCAGATAGGCCCAGAGACTTGAACTTGCAACCTTTGGGTTGGCAGACAGGTACGTTACCGTCACTCCATTAATTTAATAGAAATGAGAAATTAAATTTTATCTTTTTGAATAAACAGCTTGAACCAACGGTCAGCACCTCTGTTAGTCAATACTTTTTCTCAATATTGCCATAATTTCAGCCAGTTCTTCAAACCTCAGCTGCCAAACTATCCTACTTTGATTTCCTAGTAACCAAGCATTAAACTAGAGTTGTTGTGGTTCAGAATTATTCCACAGACCTCAGCAACCAAACAATTCTACTTTCGATGCCCAAAAAAGGCAAGAAAAAGTACTATGGCATGAAAATATTGATAGGTCTCAGCAAGCCAAATAAACCCAATTTCCTACTTCTCAGTTTCAATATATACTAACTGAAATATCCTTTCCCTGTCTCTTGTACTTGGTCAGTCTATAGCACCATTAGTCTTAGTCTCAATTATTTCAGTTCTTTTGTACAGCTAATAAAGTAATTTTATTTTTTGACTCTACATTATCTACCATCTATTATCTCTAGTCAACCAGTTGCCATTGGTGCAGCAACATGACCGAAATGACCACCAGCCTTGTCTTGTGTCTACTCTTATGATAGTATCAGAAATGAAAATGAAGAAAAGATCACAGAGGAAATAATAAATAACACAAAATATAATATATTATTAAAATATGGAGAAGATGATCAGTGTTGCGGCCAAAAAAGAACAAAATAATTTTCAACTATTTATTCTCCGATGTTTCGCCCCACTTTGTTGGGCTTTGTCAGGGCCTTGGTGGTTGGTTTAACCTATTGTCTTGAACAGCCCTGACAAAGCCTTACAAAGTGGGGCGAAACGTCAGATAATAAATAGTTGAAAACTAGTTTATTCTTTTTTGACCGCAACCCTGACCATCTCCATATTTTATATTATATGGTCAACTACTCATATATATTAAATATTATTCTTGAGCCCCCATCCCTCAAAGATTATAATAACAAGAATAATTCTCACCATCATCTGGAACAAGTAGCTCTTCTTCCTGTTTAACATGAACATGGCCACCTGCCAACACAAGTAAATAATACTTTTAAAAAGATAATTCAAATGCAATAATAATTTAAATGGAAATTTAAAGTCTGTTATGTGGAAGGAAACAATATTTTAATCGTTAATCAACAAACAATATTATCTTTCACCAATTTTTCTTTGGTCGTTTTACCTCATGCGGACTAATTACCGCGTAAGGGAGCGTTTTTCGGTTGGAGGAAATTCCTCGGAAGTTCTTCTTGGCTAAGTCCAATGGACTCGCTGACCAACGACCAATGAGGGCCCCCTAGACTTGCAGGAGGGGGTGACGTAGGATTGAACGCCCTACTCACATATTTTCTAAGTTCACAAAATACCACAAAACAGTCATGGATCCTAAAAAAGGATCCTAAGGGATCTCTCCGGGTGGGGACTGCTTCAGGGGATTCATGGCGCAAAATGAAAATTAGAGATTTAACCATAGGAACATGGAACATAAGAAGTTTAAATTCTGTTGGTGGGTTAAAATCAGCCACAAACGAAGATAAGAGATAAAATCTAGATATCATGGCGCTGCAAGAAGTTCTCTGGCCAGGGGAGGGCTCGTTAAAGGAAGCGAAGTACACTATTTGGTATGGGAGTAGTAGTAATTAATTATTAGGTACTGGATTTCTTATTAGGAATTGTTTGTTTTCCGCATTGAGAGATGTCAAATGTTTTAGTTATAGGATATCGTTAGCAATATTTCAGAGATGTTGGTTTAAAATCACTCTGATTACCATTCATTCTCTGACCAAAGACAGTGATCAAGAGATAAATATGAATTCTACGATAAATTAGAGGGAGTCTATGGTAAATTACTGTGAAGTTGTATGAAAATAATATTAGAAGATGCAAACGCAAAGATTGGAAGGTAAGAAGTACATTATCGAACGATGGGTAAAGAAAGTTTGCATGAATATATTAACGATAATTGAATACGACTAATAGTATTTTCCATATCGAAAAACCTAATAATCAAAAGTATTACATTCAAACGTAAGGATATTCACAAATATACTTGATCATAACCAGATTCACTAACGTGTAATCAAATCGATCATGTACAACATGGATGGCCAAATAGTAGGAGCAGAATGTGGTTCAGATCATGAACTAGTAATCACAAAAATCCGACAAAACCTTAATATAAAAAAGAGAAATGAAAATTTCGGTCGGGAGAAATTAAAAATCCCTTCAATTTGAAATCAATTCGCGATTGAAATAGAAAATAGATTTGGAGTCTTAGAACCTTTAGATCAAGGTCACGAAGAGATTCAGAAGTTATGGGTAGGAATTGGAGATAATATTAAAGAGGTCGGTTAGTGTCTCGGAAAAAGGGAAATTAATAAGAATAAACCCTGTATAAATGAAGAGTGTCTTAAAATGTGCAAACAAAGAAAAGCCGCTAAGTTAAAAACTCGCAATAATCCTAGCAAAAACAATATTACTTATTCCGGACGTCAAAGCATGAGACGTCTAAATTCCTAAGAAATAAAAAAAGGGAATATCTTAAAAATAAAATAATAGAGATAGAAAATAACAAAATAAAAATAACGTAAAAGAAATGTACATAGGTATTAACAGATCGCGAAAATTCTGCTCTGTAGTGATAATAAGAGATAAAAATAATAATATATTAGCTAATCCAGCAGATATATATACGTTTAAGAAACATTTTCAAAGTATTCTGAATAGGGAAATAATTGTCAATCTCCTCTGACTTAGGAGGAAGTCGAAATGGCCATCACAAAATTAAAATGTTATAAAGCAGTGGGAACTGACAATATTCCTAGTGAGCTAATCATGGCATGTGGTGAAATTGGAATTTCTAAAATACACCTTTTGGTTAAAAATATCAGGGAAATTGAGGAGATGCCTGAGGAATGGAAGGAATCTCTACTCATTCCTGTTCACAAAAAGGGGCCAACAACGGATTGTAATAACTATCAGGAATCTCCTTCTTTCTGTATGTTATAAAATATTTACGCTAATCTTAACTAGTCGAATCACGGAATATGCTGAAGAAATTATCGGAGACAACCAGTGTGGTTTTAGATGAAATCATTCAACTATTGATCAAATTTTTCATTATGTTTAATAAAGTTCAAATCGGTAATCATTATTCTGAGAAATTCCAGGTCCGGTCAGGTTTAAAACCAGGTGATTCTTTATCACCTATCTTACTTAATCTGGCACTACAATAGGTGATTAAAAGTGTGATGAATACCAAAAAGAGTTTAACTTTGGGAAGTAAAATACCGGTGCTTGGGTATACTGGTGATTTGGTATTATTGGGTGAGGAGAAAGAAACTATAGAACTAAATACAACCGCGTCTTTAAATAAATACGGATAAAATAAATGGTTAACAGTAGATACGCGAGCAATTTCGGTGATATAGATACAGGAGGAAATACATTTGAACAGGTTGATATGTTTAAGTATTTAGGTTCTACAGTAACTAGAAAAAACGAAATTGTTGAGGAAATAAAAGCTAGGATGAAGGCAGGAAATGTTAGTTATTTTTCAATTTCGAAACTGCTTAGCTCACGCCTTCAATCGAAAAACTTAAAAATTAGGATTTACAAAACTATTATCCTTCATACTATTCTTTATGGATGCGAGACATGGCCTCTTACACAAAGGGATGAACAGCGCCTTGAGGTTTTTGAAAATAAAGAATTATGCAAAATATTCGGACTGAAAAAGGATGAATAAACAGACTTAGAAGATTACATAATGCTGAAATAAGCATCGTAAGACCTACACCTAGTAAATATAATTCAAGTTATACCATTGCGGCCTATAATATGGGCGTGTAAAGTTGTGTGACGAGCGAATAAACATCAGAGGGGTAGACCGAAATGTAGATGGGAAGATTGCGTTATAACTGATTTAGTAGAATTGGGTTTGGAGGGGCATCACTGGAAGGATGTATGCAGAGAGCGTTTAGTGGTATCGGCATCGAACCTTCGGTTCGTTAGGCCTTCATTATTATATTATTATATAAATCTTTCTTTATTTCCCTTTTACAATGGTTCGGCTATTAATGTTATCTTTAGGCCCGCTATACTAAATACATCGATTTGAAAGATGGGGCAAAGCATTTTAAGAGGGAAATAAAGGAAGGGTAGTGTAAAAAAGGATGGCTTGTTGATTATCATAAAAATATTTTACCTTAAATAAATATTGTGAAAACCCCTTTTTACAAAAATAAATAGTTAATTAGAGAATGTTAAAGGTGATTTTAATTTAATCTTGCTAATTAGCACGGTTCATCATACAAGTAAAGTATCCAGTTTATAATAGTCAAAAGATGTACTCACCATAGTAAACCTCCAGTCTTTCTTCTTTGATATAAATTGTTGGGACTGCAACAATATTTAATATATTAAATTAACAATAAATATTGTATCGATAACATATGGTATCACCTTTATACCATTACTTCATTTGCTATATCACTAAAAAAATTTAAAATGTAAAACAGTATTAATTATAAAAATGAAAGTTAAGAAAAAAGTTCTTTCTAAAATAACAAATACATAAACACAAATCCAGAATATTAAAATTAAAAAATCTTTAGATCAAGAATAAATACTCATGATACTAATAAATTAAGTTTTGGTAACTACAATATAACTAATTAGAATAGTTAAAAAAACAAAACAATATTTCTCATACTACTTACAATTAATGAACTATCATGAAAAGAAACTTCAGAAATCAATAACATAAAATTGCAAGAATTAGTTGATAATATATAACATTCGAAATAAAAAAAAAAAAAAAAAAAAGGAAGTAAACTTACTAGTAGATGGACCTGATTGGACAGTTTCGTTCACCATTTCTTCTTTAATAGATAGGTCTAAGCCACTTTTACCTGAAAGAGTAAGTTCATATAAAAATTATTTACAATCAGATATTTAATTAAATAAACCAACTTTCCAATGGTTAAATAATACTGATTAAATTCAATTTTTTTTAAATAACTGACCATAGCAAAGCCCCACTTAACTATCACAGTTGGGACCAAGAGATTGTTAAATTTATTATAAAATTAAACAAAGTCATTTAATTTAATTACTTTTATATTACTTGATGGTTTCTCACTCATTTCAGTTTTCTCACTAATAAAAGTTACTTATAAAAAAAGTTAAACCCAACTAACTGAACATAAAAAACATATAGGATTAACAAATTAAAACCTTTCTGTGAAAATGTGGGACTACTAATTGTCAGTAATTTACAAAGCGACCATTAGAGTTAACTAGGCGATTAATAAAGGACTTCCACCCAAAAGCTTCAAGAATCAATAATATAAAACTAAAGAAATCAGATGACAATAGATAACATTCAACTAAAAACTAAATTGTACCATTAGTTTCAGTTTCATCAGTAACTTCTTCTTTTATAGAAATCCCCAAGCTAATTGCACCTGGAAAAGAAATAATATAAAAAACAATTTGTATGATAGGAGATTTATTAATTAAATGACCAAATTTTTCAATGGTTAAAGAGTCTAAGTTAAAACTGAATCCTCTCCTATTCAACAAGTATAAATGTTTGTTTCTTTGTTTTTTAGAGAGTAAGGAGAGAAAATTGTTGAATACTAGATAAATATTAATAAAAATTGAAAAAATGAACTAATAACTAAATTAAAATGAATGAAAAACTAAAGAGTTTGAATTCATTTTAATTTGTTTTTATTCAAAAGCGTTAGTAATATGTATGGATTGTACATTTAGACACTGTTCAAAATTATCAAAACACTTCATTTTATCATAAAAGGGAATGTTAATCTATGAAAGTTAAATTTAAAAAAAAAAGTAAGAGAAACCTAAATTGAAAAGTTATACACAAAAATATACAGCTAAAGGCCTTTAGTAGAAACCTTATAACAAATCAATAAACGAGCGAGGACAGTTATTAACAAATATTATTCAAGCCAAAGAAAAAAACTAATAATGACTTACCAGTTCCATCCATGTCTAACCAACAACGATATAACCTAACGCACTGTTATAGACTGGCAGTGCGGCCGCTGGCCAATATCAAATCCTCGCATCTTAATAAAGTCTAAAATTCTCTTACAGTCTCCAACACACGATCATTAAAAATATTAAAGTTATTTAGAGCTCAATAATTTAAAAAAATAAATAAATCAGATCTGATCTTGGCATACTAGCTCAAAGTAATGTAACTAACGATATCATATCGAATTCCAGCGATGTTAACACTCATCAGTCACAAAAGTAAATTTAACATAAACAAATTATTTTACAATCTGTTTTCTTTCTGAGGTTAATGAATCAAAAGGAAGAAAGGATTTTTATGTAACATATTGGCCAACTTTAGCATGAATAAATGTACATACCTATCTAACTACGACAATTAACTACATATCTAATAATTCTGTCTCGAGCCCCAAAAATAAAACAATCCAGGACATCAAAAATAATTCCCTCGCGGGTCTAAATGATTTTCTTGGTTCAACATTAAAGGAAAAACAATTAACAACTTACTTCCCAATAGAAGAAATGCCCAAGGATTAAAATAGTCCTACTTTGGCGTGAGTACGAGGTGCGTTTTTATCGCGTCAACGTACCTCATACATAATTTTGAAACATCTAATAAAACAAACATTTTCTTAAGAACGGTACATTTACATAAATTTGACTGAGAATTCCGTCAATCATAAAGTTGATAAAGACTGCATCTCCCTAACATTTTGAACATAATAAAACCCTCATAATACTTCTTTTCACTTTTTTCTGCATTTCAGAAGCCCAGTTTCTTATCATATCTTTTATTCTTGTTTCTCTAAATTCTCACCTTTTCTTTAATTATTTTTATATTTACTATCCTTCCTATTTCATTTATATTCATGTATCTTATCTTTTAATTTATATTCATGTGTTACCTTCTCAAGTGTACTTATATTAATTTTCTATTATATTTTACACTTTTCTGTATCCCCACTCATTTGGTATATTGTGTTTCTTAATCACTTACTCACATTGTATCCCATTATTTTATACTTTATTTTTCTATCTGAGTTTTTTTTTTTTAATATATCTTCTCCCTCTCTATAATGTATAATACCATTTATTGTTCACCTAATTTAAATACTTTTTTGCTATGTTTACTTTAAAATTATTTTCGTTATTGTGACATAACTGCCATCCCCACTCCTTCCAATACAAACGTCACTCTGTCTTTGACTGCCATCAAAATAGGTATGCATTTTGTCTCATCATTTGATTTGTATTTTTTTTTTTCATCTCTTTATTTGTACTTTTTTTAATATTTCTTCTCTTATCTATCTGTTACTATTACCCTTTTCATTTACTATTTACAACCTTTAATTTTTCTTATTATATCTTACATTTTATACCCCTGTTATTTTACACTTATGTTTTTTCTTTTTGTAACTATAGTGTTTGTAGCTTTTTTAGCCCTGCAACGTGGAGCGAAGCGTTGGCTTAATAAAAATAGTATAATTATTTACTATTTGAGTTTTTGTCTTGACCGCACCCGGACCATATTCCATTAATTAATTTTAATTGTTTGTATTTTTCCTAGCTTCAATGGCTGCCACTTTTGTTCCACCATTCACCATTTTCATTCACTTAACTAGCTCAGAACTAGTGTAACCTGGGTCGATAAAACTTTTTTTTTTTTTTTACTTTATTAAGTTTATTCACAACTGTAAAAGTATTTTTACAACCAGCGAATGAGATGTAGAGAGAGAGAGAAAAAAAAATAATAAAAAAAAATAGTCATGAAGGCATGAAGGTTAAGGTCATCCAATGATGCCTCTCCATTAAAATTGAAATTTAAAAATCAATTGAAGAGGTCCCTATTCCAGCTCCTTCGTAAACGTC